>NW_027187460.1:17687867-17690427 GCF_028583685.1 Petaurus breviceps papuanus | reverse complement strand
CATGGCCAGGAGTTTCTGGGTGGGTGCTAAGTGTCTGAGCCTGGATTCGATCCCCAGGTCATCCCGACGCTGGAGCCGGTGCTCTTACTCACTGTGCTACCTGGCCATCCCCTGCATCTTTGTCTCTTTACCTCTCTCCTCCTTCATCCCCATTTCCCTTTCCTCTCCCCCGGAAGAAAATGGAATTTCCTCCTAATTCTTTGAGTTAAAAATCAGCTTCCCTTAGTCTTGTATAACCAGAATATTAAAGGCGGGTCTTAGAACTCCTTGTGAAATCTTAAAGAACTTTTCTCCAGTGTCTCATGATAGCTCACATTTGTCCCAATTATTCAATCAACAAGCATTTATTAAACTCCTACTCTCTACCAAGCACTGTGCTAAGCACTGGAGACACAAAGAAAGGCAAAAACCAATCCTTGCTCTTAAAAAAGATCAGTCTACTGTAGAAGACATGCAAATGACTAATGTAAAAACAAGATATAGTCAGCATAAATTTGGGGAAAATCTCTGAGGAAGGCACTAAGATTAAGGAGAACAAAGAAAGCCTTCTTGAAGCTTGAAGAAAGCCATAAGGGAGAGATGAGGAGGGAGAGGGGTCTGGGGATGGGGGGGGCAGCCAATCACTCAGTCAATCAATAAACATTCATTAAGCACCTACTATGTGCTAGGGTTACAAAGAAAGGCAAAAGATAGTTCTTGATCTCCAGGTGCTCACAATCTATTGTGAGAGACAAAAATGCAAATAACTATGTTCAAATAAATTACATACACATACAAACACACACACATAAACACAAACATGCACATACAAATACATATACACAAACACACACACATACACAGGATAAATTGGAAATAAAATATTTGAAATCAGGAGATGTGCAATGTAGAGCCGTAAGATCAGTGTCACTGGATCATAGGGTACCTGGAGGGAAGTAAGGTCTAAAAAGACTAGAAGAGTAGCAGTGGATCAGGTTGTGAAGGATTTTAAAAGCCATACAGAATTGTATATAAGATTCTGGAGGTTAAATAGGGGAGCACTGGCATTTATTGAATAGGGGTCAGCTTAGTGAAACCCATGCTTAAGGAAGGTCAATTTGGCAGCGGAGTTGAAGATGAATTGGCATGGGGAGTGATTGGAGACAGGGAGACCAACCAATCCAGGCACAGGGTGATAAGAGCCAAGATAGTCACAGTGTTAGAGGAAATAAGGATGCATAAATGAGAAATTCCACAAAGGTAGAAATGACAGTACTTGGCAATGGATTAGATATAGGGGGTATGTGGGAGGATCCAATGAGGGATTTTTGAGGATGGGGAAGACATGAACATGTTTTTAGGCAGTAGGAAATGAGCCATTAGATAGGGAGAAATTATAAATAAGTGAAAGAGTGGATATGACTGAGAGGACAGTACGTTGGAGGAGATGCAATGGAATAAGATTACTTGAACAAATAGAGGGGTTGGCCTTGGTATGAAATAATACCACTTTATCATGCGAGACCCATGGCAAAGGAAGAAAGAGTAGCAGAAAGCATCTGAAATATGAGTTGTGGAAGAGAGGAAAAGAGGGAGTTCACAATCAATGGCCTCAATTTTTTTTCTGTAAAATATGAGGCAAAGTTCTCAGCTGAGAAAGTGGGGAGAGGAGGAACAATGGGAGGTTTGATGATGGATGACAAAGACTGGAATAACCACTGTGGAGAATAGAATAGTAATTTGACAAGGGAGGTATACTAGAATTACCTAGCGACAATGAGGGTCCAGCCGAGGTTGTGTAACATAAATTTGTATTGGACCCAGTAAGAAATGTGATTTTCTCCATCTTCATTCAGCAACACATGTGTAGGAGGATAGGTGACAGGTAGGAGTGATCTAAGGCTGAGGTTTGGTTAGGCATAATTGGTGATATGATATGGGGGCTAGGGATTCAAAAGAAAAGGGCAATGTAGAGTTGAATCTGTTCACCGAGAGGTCAAGATAGGGAAAAGAAGAGAGAATGACTAGTTCAGGGGATATGGCTTTATTATAGGACTGCAAGGTTGAGGGATTGGAGGTCACAGTACAGACAAAAAATAGGATTTCATAAGAGAACAGGGAGGGAAAGGCAAAAAGCCAAGAGATTAAGATCAAATAAAGGGATTTTGGAATTCTTGAGCTTAAAGGAGATATATTGGTGACTGATGGCAAGATCATGGATATGACCATCTTTGTGTGTGGCTGGAGTAGAAGAATAGATCACAAGAAGTGAGTAGGTTGGGCAACTGAGTGGTTACAAGTGTTTGATGTTTTTCTAGATTAAAAAAGATAGATGGATAGATAGACAGACATAATAGATAGTAGATAGAGATAGATAGTAGATAGATAAATAGTAGATAGATAAATATAGTAGAGATAGTAGATAGAAATAAATAATAGAGATAGAGAGTAGATAGAAATAGATAGTAGAGATAGATGGATAGTAGATAGAGATAGATAGATAGTAGATAGAGATAGATGAATGGAAAGACAGGTAGATAGATAGATAGATAGATAGATAGATAGATAGATAGATAGATAG
>NW_027187460.1:17669504-17687857 GCF_028583685.1 Petaurus breviceps papuanus | reverse complement strand
AGATAGATAGATAGATAGATAGATAGATAGATAGATAGATAGATAGAACAGCAGGACATTTGATTGGCAAAAGCTATGAAAATTAGGAAGGGAGTAGTCAATAGATGTGGACATGAGCTAAGAGACTGATCTGTAGACACTTATTTACATACTGACATAAGAGCACATGAGGGTTACAATAGAGAGTTGAATCAGTAGAAGATAGAGAGTCAGTGTATAGTGGACCTGTTGATACCCAAGGTGATTGTATACTCCCACTGTTCCATTTAGCAGTTACATTTCTATGTCATGGTCTCTGGTCCCTTCATTATCCCAGTCTCTCATTTCTGGATATGTTTCAGTTTGTCAGTATTCTTTTCTAAAATGTGGCACCCACAATATTACAGATACATCCTGACCAGGGCAGATTATAGCAGTGCTATCATTTTCTTCTTTCTGTACACTATGCTTCTCTTAATGCAGCCTAAAATAATTTTAGTTATATTTTTGTGTTTTAGGTAACACTATTTGACTCATGCAGAGCATGCAATCCACTAATTCCCAATATCATTATCATTTAAACTTAATCTCTAGCTGTGCTCCTTCTATGCTGTACTCATGAGTTGGAATTTTTAGCCCAAGAGCCCCTGTCAACCTTAATCTTTTTAGATTTAGCCCATGTTTCTAATAATTTGACAAACATGGACATCAGAACTATTCTCTGATTATAGGGTAAGTAATCTAATCTGATCATAGGACAAAAATTTGGTTAGTTACTACAAGCTAAGGTGAGATCATTCACAGAGAGGACCAATAGTCTGAACCCATAACAAAAGAAGTGAAAGGATAGATTTCAAAATTGCATTAAAAAGAGTTCTTTCTCGATATCATCACTTGGCAGGAATACTGGTTGACTGAGACCCTAGCGCTCTTTCTACTTCTACCTGACACTGAGAGGAAGAAACATTAAATAGACCACACTATATTTTCTATTATGACTTGATTCAGAAAAATAAGGATTGAGATAACATACTCTGATCTCTATTATTATTTTTGTATGTATATGTGTGTATTTATGTATGTATATATATATCCATTTATAGATAGCATATTGAAAACTTTGAGGCTCTGAGTGCAATGAATATTGCCCTTAGCATTCATTTCATGAGGCCATGTTCTTCACCTGAGTTTTCATAGCCCCTGTTCTCTGTAGCCAAGTGTCCTTTCAGCTCCTTGGCTTCCTGAGTGCCTCTCTGAAATGGTGGGAGCTCTTGTGGAAGAAGCAGGTTGGGGTCATGCCTCATGATTGCGTGAAAAAAAATAACAATGGTGTCTCTTGCCCTTTAAGTGTGCAGTGTATCAGTGAGTAAGGAACAGTAGCAGTCATATAAAAGGCTCATAGGGGAGAGAGTGGCTAAGGCTTCATTCCCCTTTATCCAGGGAAGGGGAAAGCACCTTCCTTGGAAAATGGCAGGGCTGCTCCTGGGCAGCCTGCTGTGTCTTGCCAGCATAGCATTAGGCAATATCTTTGGTAAGTTTGTTCACTGATTTCTTTAAGTGCCAAAAGGGAGAATACACAGGAGCTTTTCAGGGAAATTGTAGTGGGCTAAAAATTATACTAAATGCTTTGGGCAGGGATTGAACTAAGTGCCTCAAATAAGAATTAGTTGATAGGAAGGGTTCATAGCCTAGATTTCATAGATATCTGTGATATCTATGGGGGAAAAATTGTATCTTTATTTTCATTAAACTCCTTATGTGTAATAAATAGGGCAAACTAGAAAGATTAATTCAGGGAGACAAATTTGACCAAATAGATATATTTTCGAAACTTGGTGACATGGAGCTCATAACTGGAATATATATTTGTACCTATACATGTGTATGAATATGTGTATACATGTTTTTGTGTATATATATATGTATGTGTATATGTATGCATATATGTAAATTATGTATTTATGAGCACACAAGAATGTGCATATGTGCACACATACAGAGATGTGTATAGATATATACATAGAAACATATATGTATAGAAACACACATACACATATATGTGTAAAATAGTATATTTTATGCTCATCTAATACCTCACTAGTAATGATAACTCAACAAACTCTATATGACTTTTCTGATTTTCTTCTTCCAAGGCCTTACTCTGCTTAACTGAACTTTCTCTTCAATAGCAACTGTAGTATCCATCACTTTCAGCTTCAGGCTTACTTGATACCTTCAGCTGAAGTAGTGTTATACTCTTTCAAAAAGAGGTAATGACTTTGATTCAAAGTTAGCAAAAGTCTCTCCAACTCTGGTCCTTTGTAGGATTCTTCTTACCCCTCTACCTCTCAGCAATAAGAAAACGACATAAAGAAGTATTTTCTGTCTTTTCTTCTCAGCAAATATCTCCCTCTGTCAAATAGAGATGACCATATGTTAAATGCCTTCCTCATGGAGTTGTTGTGAGGTTCAAATGAAATCATTCATATATACACATGTACATATGCACATATATGTATGAGTACATGCATGTATACACACATATATGTATATATACTTTTTTGTTAAACTGTTTGTTTGTCTTCCTTATTAGTCTAGATTTTATGAATTCTATCCATATTTCCTAACAAGGCTCTCGTTTTCTTATAGAATATGAAGTAGATTCCCAGCCCTTACGCCCTTGTGAACTTCAGAGGGAACAAGCCTTCTTGAAGAAAGAGGACTACATTCCTCAATGCTTAGCAGATGGCAGATTCTGGTAAGGTGGCTAGGTATCCTAATCATATTTTTCAAAAGATGCTGCAACCAATTGTGCATCTGAAACCCTGGTGACTCAGTTAAGTATTAAAGACTCTCTGCCATAAGTACTATTAAATGGACATAGGGAGATTGCATGGATACTTGCTCCAAATAACTGAAGGACTGTTTTACATAATGTTTTCCTTCTTTTCTTTTCTTTTTGATTTTTTTTGGAGGGCAATTGGGGTTAAGTGACTTGCCCAGGGTCACATGGCTAGTTTTTGTGTTAAGGGTCTGAGGCCGGATCCGAACCCAGGTCCTCCTGACTCCAGGACCGGTGCTCTATTCACTGCACCACATAGCCACCTTTTTCCTTCTTTTCTTAACAAATTTTTAACAATCATTGCTATAAAACAATTTAATGGGACAATTAAATTTTAGCTCTTTATGGGATCATAGGGGTTTTGTTGTTGAAAAGAACCTTAAAGATAATTTAGCCCAACTACCTCATTTTTCAAATGAGAAAACTGAGGCCCCAAAAGGTTAAATGCCTTGTTCTGAGGTCACCCAACTACAAAGAAGCTCTTGCCACAACTGAATATTGGACTAGTAAAAGACAAAATTGCTCCCAATAAGCGGGCCTGGAAAATCCCAAAACCTGAATAATTAGCCTCAGAATAAACAAGTTGGCTTTGCCTTCAGTTAAGTCTCTCTTATACATTCTATCCTGTTGGCCTATGAGAACTTCCTCCTCCAGATGTAGAGCTTTTTTGGATGAGTAGCCCCCAGGAACAAGATTTCTTTGCTCATCTTAAAAATGAAAGCCAGTCTCAGAGTCCCAGACCATTTGTGTTAAAGTTATCAAGAAATAGCCCTTAATGAATAGATAAGAATGATTTGTAGAGAGTTCTTGGCTTCTGTGTGAATAAAGGTTGTTGACAGTATTTAAAGTTCTAGGAAAATCAATAAAGCATAGATCTAAACTGTCCTCCTTCCATTACCCCAGTACCTTTATAGCACTGCCCTCTTTAGTACCATAAAAAATGCTATAAATATTGCTGATGCCTTTTCTTCTTGCATCAAGGATCGTAGATATAGAAGGGACCTCAGAGACCATCTAATCAAACCCCTTAATTTTACAGATGGAGCAACTGAGGCTCAAGGAAATTATGTGACTTGCCCAAATTGACAGATGTAGTGTCAATAGGGGGAGATGACCCCAGTCCCTCTGCCTTCAGATTCGGGGTTCTTTACTCTGTATCATTTTCCCTCTTAGTTATATCTGTGTATACTTTGTACCACAAATCCAGAACTGAACCCTCTCTTATAATAAAACATAGTAGTTAAGAAAAAAATTGGATGCAGCTAAGTGGCACAGTGGATAGAGGGCTGGGCCTTGAGACAGGAAGACTCCTCTTCCTGGGTTCAAATATGGCCTTAGACACTTCCTAGCTGTGTGATCCTGGGCAAGTCACTTAGCCCTGTTTGCTAAAGTTTCCTCATCTGTAAAATAATAAGCTGGAGAAGGAAATGGCAAACCACTCCTGTATCTCTACCAAGAAAATCCCAAATGGGGTCATGAAGATTTGGGAGTGACTGAAACAAGTGAATGACAACATTGTATGAAATGATGAAGAAGAATTCAGGGCAGTATGGGAAGATTTGTATGAACTGATATAAAATGAAGTGATTCCTGTAAAAGAACGCCCACTTATGCTAACTGGGCACATATTTGTAACAGGCCTAAGTCTACCCCTTCAGGTAGAAAAGGAAGATTCAGGGGGAAAATGCAAGGACTACACCAATATAAGGGGCAGCCAGGTGGCACAGTGCATAGAGTAGCTGCCTGGAGTCAGAAAGACTGATCTTCCTGAGTTCAAATTCCACCTCAGACACCTCAGTTTCCTCATCTGTAAAATGAGCTGGAGAAGAAAATGGCAAACCACTCCTACAGTATATCCTTCCCAAGAAAACCCCTAATGGGGTTTCAGAGAGTCAGATGCAATTGAAACAACTCAATAGCCACACAAGAATATAAACAGAAAGAACTCAGTGTAATTAAAAAATGACCTCAGTATAATTAGGATGATCAATTTTGTCCATGAAATGGAGATTACAAAATGTTCCTCCTACCCTTTGGGGGACAGTCCAGTGGCACAGTGGATAGAGTGCTGGGCCTGGAGTCAGGAAGACCTGAGTCCAAATCTGGCCTCAGATAACTACTGTGTGAACTTGGGCAACTTAACTTACCTTTGCCTCAGTTTTCTCATCTGTAAAATGGGAATGATAATAGCATATACCTCCCAGGGTTGTTCTGAGAATCAGATGAGATGATAATTGTACAGTAGTTGGCACAATGCCTGGAATGTAGTGAGTATCAAAAAAAGTTACCTGTTATTCTTTGAGAAAGTGAGAGATTTTATATATACGTGTGTGTGTATACAAAGTAAGAGATTTTATATATACTATATATGTATTATATATGTATATATAATACATATATATATACACACACACATAAAAACCAAGAAAAACTATCTGATATACAGTGAATACCTCTGATAGTGTATACTATGTTCTATGCCCTTAGTCTCTTGACTCTCTTCTGTGATGGAGAGAAATATATTTCATTACATGTTGCTGTAATGTTAATGGGATATAAAATCTTCCCTGCCCTCCTCACATAGAGCCAATTAAGGGAAGCTTGCTTAGAGGAGGCTTGCTTGTAGGAAAACTTTCACACCTTTTGTTAATTTCTATTTAGTCACTGAATCAAGAGGATTGTTATCCCTCTGGCTCTAAAAAGGGTATATATACTCTGAAGTTAGAATTTTACTTTGGGACTCACTCATTGGCAGAATGTTCCTGTGATTTGACCATATGAGACTCTGGGTAGCTGTTAAAGAGCTCCCTGGCTTGGAAAAACCCAGATGTTGGTACTTCTATCTCTGGTAACTATGTATTGCCTTGGTCAGTCAGCTGGATCTGTCTCTTGATCTCTGCTAATTCCTTAGACAGTTAGAAGCCTTGTCTGTTGGTCTTTATTTCTCTGCTTGTATTTTCTCTATTTTCTTTGTTTGGATTTTCTCTGAAGTTCAGGGTCCTGACTTTTCCCTTGCACTAGTACATGTAATTTAAAAAGACTGTTGATCCCTTAAACAGCTATCTTTCCTAGTAAAGCAGATCTAAGAACCTGTGCCAGCAGCCATCCTGGGTATGCCCAGTGTGGTTGCTGGTTCAGTTGTCTGGGATGAAATTTGGTTATTATAATTACTCTGCCTTTGACCTTTCAATATTTTCATTGCCATTATCATAGATATTATGTCTAAGGTGCAATGTTTTTTTATTCTACTTATTTCTGCCTATATCTGTTCATACAAATCATTTCATGCTTCTCTGAATTCTTCCTATGCTTCATAAGGTTGCCATAATTTCCATATTCTACAATTCTACAATTGGTTCAGTGATTTCCCATTCAATGAATTCTCTATTTATTTCCAATTCTTTGCTATTTAGGAAAAATACTAACAAACCAATTTTTTTCATAAATAATTTGAAAAAGAAAATTGAGCTCCCCCCTTACCTACATCTCCACAATTTTCATTCAGATCAACAAAACTTTCCTTGAATTATTTTCTTTCCATTAAAGTGACATATGCATTTATATGGAAGTCTAGAAGCATGGGAAGGATAGAGAGGGTCAGGTACTGAGGGATGTACTGTACTAGCTTGGCTTTTTGTAGGACTTAAAGATAGGAAGGGCTTTAGAGATCATCTGCTCCATTTCCTTCATTTTACACATAAGAAAACTGATGACCATTTAAGTGAAGTGACTTGTCCAAGGTCATGCTGCTAGTTCATAGCAATGCTGGGGTCAGAACCTAGGCCTCATTACTCCAAATAAAATGTAGTTTCCATGTATTCCACTGGGTGCTTAGGTGGAATTGAAACTAGGAATAGAAAACCAGGCAGTCAATTCATTTTATTGAGTCTGGAATGGGGGAGATATTTAATAAAAGTTGTATCCACATTTTCTATTAGCTTTTACTAACAAGGATTCTTTGCCCTATACTTCTTGGGAAATAGCACCCTATATGGATCTGACCCTGTGGGATGAGCCCCACTAATTAACAAAATAATTTCCTTGAGAGGAAGGAAGAGATATATAATCTGGATTGATCAGGAACTTTTACTATAGGAGAGATTCTTAGCTCAAAAATAAACGTAAATAAATTTAGTATTAGTTGAAATCTTTCAAGCACATGAACTTTTGAGAGGAAATTCAACATTAATATCTATCAAAAATTGTTCTCATAAAATTAAAATTGGAATAGAATTCTTAATAATAATCCTAAAAATATTAAGTCAAATGATTACTTCTGAAAGAAGACCATAGACCGTAGTAAAGAGACCCTGGCTAGGAGAGGGATAACCACAGAAATGTGAACTGTTCTTATGTAAGATCCCTGATCCCTGGGCCAGAAGATCTGAGTTCTGGTCACACCTTTACCATTTAGGCAAACTTGACCTTAAGCAAGTCATTTCTCTGTGGGGCTTTGTTTTTCTGATATGAGAAAATGAGAGGGTTGAACTCAATCATCCCTGAGGTTTATTTTAACTCTAAAATCAGTATTCCATGATTCTACAGTTATCAGGCTAGGATGCCAGATGCCACGTGGATGGGACAGGTTCCCAATCTTGGTACTACCCCAGTAGAGCTGCAGTTGTCTCAGGAATTGTCGGCAACATTTACAAAATAAAATTTACTTTAATGCCAAATTAATTTTTAGTCTTACCAAAGTATTAATTTCTTTTCTTAAGCACAGCAGGGTAGGAATTGAGATATGATGATGCACATCACAGTTTGTGGAGTTCAAGTTGCCAAGACTATGTAATTGAAAGGGATCACCAAGGGAAAGAACATGGTATAGTAAAGAGAAGAGAACAGGGACAATGAAAGACATTTTGAAAATATCAATGTTAAAACATAAAGAATTTGTCTCTCCTGATTCTCAGTAGTATTCTTTCCATTACATCTTGCTTCCATTACATCTTTTTCCCTCCCCTTCCCTTCCATCCCTCTTTCTTCTCCTATCCAATTAGAAACCTTGCTAGTGCTACTGCCTCTCTCTCACCTCTTCTCTTCTCTTTCTTTTCTCTTCTCTATCTCTCTTCCTCTGTCTTTCTCTGCCTCTGTCTCCATGTCTCTCTATCCCTGTCTGTCTCTCTATACATATATAAACATACATATATGTGTGTATATGTATGTATAAATATATACCAAATATAGAATATAATAGAAATCCCCTCTTCTCTTCTTCCTCCCTCCTTTCCCCTTTCTTTGTCTCTTGATCCCTCTCCTTCCCTCCACTCTGTGCTTATATGTCTCTCCATAGTGCCATGAGGGAATTTTCACTTCAAGTTGAACATTAATATAAAAAAAATAAGACAATTGCTCTCATAGCTTTGAGACCTGAAAAGAAAACTCCACACCATCATGTTTTTACACCTTCAGGAATGTTCAATGCAGCAACAATGGCCTTTCATGCTGGTGTGTGGATGCTGACGGAAAAGAAGTACCGGGCAGTAAGCAGGCAGGATTGCCAGCCGCTTGTAAGTATGAAAACGGGAGCATAGCATGTGGGAAGAGAATAATTCAAACAATGATAGGAATTCTCCATTTTTCACTTCAACCAATTAATCAACAAGCATTTATTAAGTTCTTGCCATATGTCAGACACTGTTGTAGGCTCTAGGAGGTACAAGCACAAAGAATGAAACTATCCCAACTCACAATGATCTTTCATTCTAATGGGAGAGGACAACAAGTGCATATAAAACAATAATCACTGTAAATATAGTATATATATGTATATGCATACATACATACACACAAAGTAGTAAAATATACAGTAGCTTGGGAGGGAGGGAACTAGCAATTGCAGAAATCAGGAAAAACTTCATGCAGAAGATGGTGCCTGAATTGTGTCTTAATGGAAGAGAGGGAATCTGCATGCTTAGGGGCTTTTGGAACAGAGACCTAATTTGAAAAGGATTATATGTAATATCAGACATTCATTCTAACATATGTATTTCATTCATTTGTTCAACAAACATTTATGAAATGCCTATAATGAGGAGAACATTGTGCTGGGTGCTGAAGAGCAAAGTTTAGATCATATATGTAGTACAGTAGAAAGAAAACAGCCTCCTAAATCAGAGCACCTTGGTTCAGATCTCACCTATGGCATCCTAAGTGAACTCGCCCACCCAACAACACCATGGGATTGAAAGTATGAGAGTCAAAAAAATCTCAGAATTGGAAAAAGTCTCAAACAGAAATATCCTTTAAAACTGATGGTCACACATCTTTTGCTTATACATCTTCCTTGACAGGAAAATTGCCACCCCTGGTTGAGCAGCCTTTTCCACTGCTTGGCAGCTCTCCCTGTTGAGTTTGTGTTCACATGGAGCCAAAGTCCCTCTATCTTCTGTTCATTTCTCCAAATCCCTTCCCTCTGTGGACAAGTAAAAGAAGCCTAATTCCTCTTCCATATGACTTCCCGTGATTACACTCCTCTTGTCTCCTCTTATATCACCACCATATTCACTCTCCCCATTCCACCAATCCCTAATCTCCCAGCTTGTCCTTTCACAACTTAATTTCCCATCAAGATTGTTGGTTGTTTGATGTATCTGATGTCACCTCATCATCAGTTGTTGGTAGAGGACACTCCAGGGAGATTCAATATGATTTGCTCAGTATTGTTTATACCACTAGGGAGATAGTTCTGGACCCCATGATCCTTTAGAAACCACCCTGATACTAGTTAGTAAATACATTTAACAATGATCCCATTAGTCCTATTGTGAAATCACAAAACTAGAAAGAATGATTTTATTCAGTCATTTCAGTTGTGTGCAACTCTTAATGACTCCATTTGGGGTTTTTTTGGGGGGGGAGGGGGTTGGTGGAGATACTGGGTCAGTTTGCCATTTCCTTCTCCAGATCATTTTATAGATAAGGAAACTGAAGCAAATAGAGCTAAGTGACTTGACCAGGAACATATAGCTAGTAACTGACTGAGGCAGGATTTGAATTCAGGAAGGTTAGTCTTTCTGACTCCAGGCCTGGCACTCTATTCATTGTACCATCAAGCTGCTAGGAAAAATGGTTTGTTTTTTCCTTCTAGTTTTCTCATTTTACAAATGAAAGAGCTGAGATTCTGAACGGTTAAATTGCTTGCAAAACCAGCTTCACTGGATTAGAGTTCCTGGGGACAATGAGAACTTTATTACTGTAAAACTACTTTAGAAGTCAATGCATTCTACAACTATGGTAACCTGGAAAGTAAAACAAAAAACAAACAAACAAAAAACCCTAAAGAACTCAAAGGGATTAAAATCACTACATCGATCTACATATATAACATTCTCCCAAGCTAGCATTTTCCTAAGCCCAAAACACAAAGACCTCAGAATGGGTTAATGGGAGCTTATGTTTTTCATGAATTGGTCCACAAGGTAGATTTGGAGTAAAGAGCCTTGGTTCATAGCCTAGCTTTGCCACATAATATAATTGCATGGGACAGCTGGTGGTAGAGTGGATATAGTACTGGGTCTGGAATTTTCCTGAGTTCAAATCTAACCTCAGACACTTAATAGTTGTGTGACCCTGGGCAAGTCATGTAATCCTGTCTACCTCAGTTTCTTCATCTGTAAAATGACCTGGAGAAGGAAATGGCAGACCACTCTAGTATTTTTACCAAGAAATCCCCAAAAGGGGTCATGAAGAGTCAGGCATAATTGAAAAAAGCAATAATTGAGTGGTCCTGGATAAGTAATTTTACTTACCTGGTCTTCAAGTTCTTTCTCTGTAAAATGGACATGATGGCTTCATCTAACTATTTATTGTTATTGTTTTCTTCTTCCTCCTCTCAACTGGTTTCTTGGTTGCTTAGGTCTATCCTTTTGCCAACTCCAAAAACAGCAGATCTTGGTAAGCAGCTACATAAATAGCACGGCCACCTCCTACCTCCCTCAGTGTCAAGATTCAGGAGAATATGAGCTGGTACAGTGTGATCTGGGCATGGTCCAGTGCTGGTGTGTGGATTCAGAAGGAATGGAAGTATATGGGACCCGGCAGCGGGGAAGACCAAAACGATGTGAGTGGTATTTAGCACTGTATGCTGAGTATGTTTACATCTAATGCTTCAACCTTAAAGGCTAATTGTTCCATTAGTTTGAATCAGAATTGTTTTCATGACAATATAGTACTGACAGAGAATAATATTCTAGTAATTCTCAAAAATGGAGAGCGTCCCAAAAGTCTTAGTGCGGTAAGCCAACAGCACTTTGGGATACCCCAGACATGATATTTCAACATGTTGTAAAAATTGTTAAAAAAAAATCAAACATCTCTTCATTTACTCATGCTCAATAAATGACCTTGACTGATGAAAAAAATCTTACTTAAATTAATTTTCTTAAACTGATAGACATTCTATTTTTGACTTATGATAAAGTATAGTCGGTATCCTAACGAATGAATTTGTTGATTATTCTTTCTTATTCTCATCAATTTCTGTTTTTTTTTTATTATTGTGCCATGCTATCACATGTAGAGTGTATTTATTTATTTATTTATACTTTTGACTTCAAGAATACACACATTTTCAAGTTATCTATTCTTTTTTTTTTTTAATTTCCCACCAGGCCCAAGGAGCTGTGAGATCAGAAATCGCCGCATCCTTCATGGTGTGGGAGAAAAGTCACCACCTCAATGTTTATCTGATGGAGAGTTTATGCCAGTCCAGTGCAAATTTGTCAACACTACAGATATGATGATTTTTGACCTAGTTCAAAGCTACAACAGGTAGGGAACGTTTGCATAAAAAAAACTGACTAGACTAGCTCCTCTTTTTACATCTCATGGTAGTTACCTGCACTTTTTTTGGCTACAATTTTCAGTGATGGCCCTAGGTCAAAAGATTAGCCAATATATCACATTACTTAGCTCCCATTTTAAGGGTTGTTGTTGTCTGGTCAGTCATATCCAACTCTTTGTGAACCTGTTTGGGGTTTTCTTGGCAAAGATACTAGTGGTTTGCCATATCCTTCTTCAGCTCATTTTGTAGATGTAGAAACTGAGGCAAACAGGGTGAAGTGACTTGCCCAGGGTCACACAGCTAGTAAGTGTCTAAGCTTAAATTTGAACTCAGGTCTTTCTGACCTCAGACCCAGTATTTTATCCAATATACCACCTAATTGCCCCATTAATGGGTGGTTTCTTGTAATTCCAGAATGATCTTTGATTACCTTGGAGGACAGAAATGAACATCACTTTTAAAAGGAAATTTGGGTAGACAACAATTACCAAATTTAAAATACTTTTCTAGGAAACTAAACTTAAAATAGAGATATCTGTGTGGCCCACTTTTTTTTAACATTATCATCCTAAAGATAATAAGTAGCCTACTGAGCTAGTGGAAGAGGACTAGGTGGGAGATTCAGGTTTGTGAGGTCTGGAGCAGGAAGGGGACTTCAAGATCATCTCTTCCAATCTCCTAATTTTACAGATGGGGAAAGAGAGGCCTATAGATATGAAATTATTTGTCCAAAATCACACAGGGATGAAATAGTAAAACTGGATTTAATGCAAAATGAACAGGAGCTTTAACCTAATTCATTTTAATTAAGCAAATATTTAACCACCTGCTATGAGCTAGATACTACACCTGGGCATCGGAGATACAAAGATGAAGTTCTTGCTCTCAAGGAGCCTCCAATCTAAGGAGGGCTGGGGATGGGATATGCATAATGCCAAAACAAGCATGGTATAGAATGCAGCAAGAACAAGACAAAAATTCAAGCAAACAGCATCAAGAACAAGCTGAGTAGGTCAGCTGATGGAGGAGGTGAAACCAGAGCTGGACCTTGAAAGGAGAAAGATTTGAATAGTTGAAGATGATGATGGGTATGGGGGATGGGCTGCCCCAATGCAAGGAGGTGGAAGGATGTAGGATGAGATCTGAGAAAAACTAACCATTCAGTTTTCCTGGAAGGTTGAGCACGTATGGGAACAAGTGTAAAATAAGGCTGGACAAGTGAGTTGAAGGCAGACTGTGTTGCGGTTCAGTTGTTTAAGGGCTGTTGTTATTGTTGGGTCAGTCATGTCCAACTCTATGTGACTCTGTTTGGGGTTTTCTTGGCAAAGGTACTAGTGCTTTGCTATTTCTTCCTTCAGCTCATTTTACAGATGAGGAAACTGAGGCAAACAGGGTGAAGTGACTTGCCCTTGTTTCCTACTATTCCCAGCACTATTTAGGGTTTTCTTGGTAAAGGTACTGGAGTGGTTTTCCATTTCCTTTTCCAGCTCATTTTATAGATAAAGAAACTGAGACAAAAAGGGTGAAGTGACTTGCCCAGGGTCACACAACTGGTAAGTGTCTTACTAGCTTACAGGGCTGGATTTGAATTTAAGAAGATGAGTCTTCCTGATTGCAGACCTAGGGCTGTATCCACTGTGCCACCTAGCTGCCCCAGGAAGACTGTGGTAGGCCCTAAATGCAAGACTAAAGAGTTTGTGTTTTATCCTCAAGGCAGATATATGATCTCAAGCAAGTCACTTCTATACAAATCTCTGTATCCCCATTCATAAAAGGAAGAAATTAGATCAGATGGCCTCTAAGATTCATTTCCACCCTACTATTTGAAATTTAATACAAGTTTTACCCATGTGGAACTTAATTTCACTGAATATTAATAATAGCCTCCATTTATTGTAGCATATTTTATTGTTTTAAACAGATTTTTTTTTGTATTAAAAAAATCTCATTTGATCCTCACAATGACCTGGAAAAACTTATATGTAAAAGATTATTATCCCCATTTTACAGCTGTGGAAACTGAGACATGGAGAGGTAGTATGCATTTTGCACACTGAACTTAAACTGGTCCTATCAGTAGACCAAAGTAATAGCTAGATTTGGGAGTACATAGGAACTTTCAGACAAATCTATCCTATTGGTGATGTGGGCTGTTAAAAAATTCTTTCTAGTTTCTAATTACACTATAAACGTATAGTTTCACTGACCCATTGTGGGATGACCACTTCAACTACTGACCTCCTTGGCTTCCTTTGTTAAAGGAACTAAAATTCCATCTTCTATGGGACGTCTTCTCCAAACCTTCTGATTTCCATTGATTATTTCCTATTATCCTGCATCTATCTTGCTTTATCTATATTTGTCTCCCTCATTTAAGTTGTGAACTCCTTGAGGGCAGGGACTGTCTTTTCCCTCTTTTTGTATCCCTGGAGCTTAACACAGTACCTGGCACGCAGTAGGCGCTTAATAAATGTTGATTGGTTGCATGATGACTTGGATGAAGAAGATAAAAATTTCCACCATAACTAGTCTTGTCTAGAGATACTTTCAGCATATGTCCACTAGGGGGCAGGCTAGGAATTAGAATGTCTACCGTAGTTGGTGGAGTTAAAAAAAAAACAACCAAAAAACTATTATCTATATTTATATCTACATATCTATGTATGCATATACATCTGTCTATAACCATTTATACATATGTGTGTGTATATGTATATTGATTTGTTATACACATATCTATACGTAGATATCAGCACATTGATATTGAATATATTCCTCTAAGAAAAGTGATCTTTTTTGCTCTTCATAGCAATAAGTTCAGGAATAAAGTCTCCTTCAGGTAGGAGAATGGTCATGGGAATAGTCGTGGATTCTAGGAAGTCAAATTTAGCAAGCAGTAATTTTGGTGAGTGAA
This sequence comes from Petaurus breviceps papuanus, assembly GCF_028583685.1. Lineage (NCBI taxonomy): Eukaryota > Metazoa > Chordata > Mammalia > Diprotodontia > Petauridae > Petaurus > Petaurus breviceps. The sequence continues at coordinate 17,673,337 of NW_027187460.1, read as the reverse complement.
GCTTTTGAAGTGATTGGTCATTGCATGGTCCAGGGTTCAATGGAAGGCAGTAATTAACCAAGTTGGAAGGGGACATCTTGATGTTCCTAGGTTTGTTTTCCCACCCAGATCTTCTGTGTCACTGGACGGGACATTCAAGGGTAGTTTCCCCCAAGTGTTGCCTACGTGAGTTCTCAGCCTGTTACTTGTGGAAATAGCACAGGGCTTAGAGGGAGGAAGATTCCTACTTTTAGCATTTTCTGGTTGGGATAAGGGAACTTCATCTCTGGAGACTCACTCAGAGCGAGTAAAATCAAAGTTGTATTTGTGCTTGACTCCAATGCATTATGAATATCAAATGCACGTGGTACTTTGTAACCTCAAAGCACTCTATAAGTTGATGTGATATAATGGGAAAAGCCCAGGATCTGGAATGAGGTCTGAGTATGAAGCCTGGCTTCACCTAGTTAGCAATAATAATTAATGAAAACAGGAAGCTTCAAGATGCCAGGCTGGAATAGGCTTCCCCAACTACTCCTCCAAGGTCAGACTTTATCCCTGGCATGGTTTATGGAACAGACACAAAATCCTGAGTTGCAGCCTGCCGAGGTTATAATCTGCTTTAGGTTTCCTTTCTGCCTGACCACTACCCAACATTCTTTTCACTTTTCCCACACTGCCTCCTTCTCATGTGTTTGTATCTTGTCTTGCAATCTTGATTCTAGGGTCCTTGTGAGCCAGCAACCCCATCATATCATCTGGCTCAGTGGAGATGCTCCTTAAATTTTTGTTGGTTGGCTCTTTCATTCTCTCACTGTGGCCAAGATAGGGAGCAGAGGATTAGCCCCTGTAAGAGAACGCTGAGCAGGGGACTGGTCTAAATAATGTCTATTGGAGTAGCTAGATTGCCCAGTGGATAGAGCATTGGAGTCAGGAAAACCTGAATTCAAATCTGGCCTCGGTTACTTAGTAGCTGTGTGACCCTGGGCAAGTCACTTAACCCTGTTTGCCTCAGTTTCTTCATCTGTAAAATGAGCTGGGAAAAGAAATGGAAAATCATTCCAATATCTCTGCCAAAAAAAACCCAAATGGAGTCACCAAGAGTCAACACAAATGAAACTACTCAGCATCAACCAAACAACTGAGAGCTGTGGAGTTTAAATGGCTTGCCCAAAGTCACTCAGGTAGTTACATCCAAGCTTCTAGAACTGTGTGCCTAAGGCATCTCTTTAATGAGAATACTTGACATTTATATAGCACTTTAAAGTCGACAAACCATGTTTTATTTGAGCCTTCCAACAACACTGTCTGGACCCTAGCCATAAAAATCTTGTAGTTGACTAGACCCCATTACTTTTACCTTAGTGAAAGAGTGAACCAACCCCTCTGCAGCCTCCTTCAGCTCCCTTGGCAACCAGCCTCTTTCTGATTTCCTTAGCAACAGGTTTCATTTCAGCTGAATCCTGATTTTTCCATTTAAGGGCAGAGAGACAATGAGGATGTACTCAAAAGTACTGGTTTGGGAAACAGAGGCCCAGGATCTGATAATTAAGCTAGTTTTGTTACTGTCATCATTTCCCCCTTCTGGGCCACATTTGGTTTCCTGGAAAATAAAGGGGTTGAATTAAAGATGATTTTTGAATTTCCTTCTAGAACTAGTAGTCTATGCTTCTGTGAGTAGCCATCTAAAACTTGGTTATCTTTACCCAGCCTTGGACCCCAAGCGGACTTTTGGTGAGGGGAGGGGTGCTAGATCCCTGATTTCATTGGTGTAGGAACCTCCCAATGTGGAAATTCCTTCTATTGATATAAATCAGCAATTCTTTTAGAGTTCACTGTGTCTCAGAGAATTGACCAAGGCCCTAAGAAATATAATCACTTGTCTATGGCTACACAGCTAATATGTGTCAAGGAAAGGACTTGAAACCAAGTCTTCCTGACTCCAAGGCTGACCTCTCCACTACATCATTTCTTTCATTGACATAATAAGGACTTGATAAATATTTGAATGAATGAATGATACTCTAAACAACCGACCTTTCCTTTTCTGACCACTATGTTCTGATCAGCCTGGGTCCTCTGGTCTAGCTAGGTAAGCTTCCTGCCCTCTACCTTACCTCTCACTATACCTACGGTCTTCCCCCCACTACCTCAAAAAATGCCACCTCTCCTCCTCCACATTCCTACTTTTAAAAACACCTTCTTTTGGTATCTGAATGCCATAGACTTTGGAGACAGTAAAGCTGCTTTATCTATAACATATAGTTTTCCCTTGCCTCTTTCCTCCTGTCCTTCCCTCTCTTTCTTCCCTCTTTCTCTCCCTCCTCTTTCTCCCTTCCTTCTTCCCTCTCAATGACCCCCTCTCTTTTTGCCCACCTCTCCTCCCTCCCTCTGCCTCTCCCTCTCTCAATCTTTGTCTCTACTCCCCTATATGTATCCAAATTATCATTATTACTTTTATTATCATTGTGATAAAATGTTAAATTCATTTAAAATGTTTTTTATTTATTAGTACAGAGTGACCCCATGGTATAAATGGGTAGAATGCTGGGTTCAGGACTAAGTCATACATAGATTCTGCAGGGGAAGAGGAAGTTCCCACAAAATCACAGGTCCTTGCTGTATTGACACATTAGTGCCCTAAATTTGCATTCTAATAAAACAATACCTAGAACAGCAATAATTATTATGGTTGTTATTATAAAAATGACTACTTATCTTCTCTCCTCCTTTTGTGTAAGCATACCCTTTCATGTCATAATTTTATGGATGAATTTTTGGTCTGGACCTGTGACTTCATTGGGATCAGGCCCTCCCATTATGAGACACCCTTTACTGATGCAGATTGGCTTTAATGTCTGTAATTTCATAGACTTCGACAGATGCATAAAGCACTGAACAGTTCAGGCAATTGTCCACAGTTGTAACATCAACGTGCCACATGCCTCCAAAGTCATCCTTTTATCCACTAAACTATATTGTTTCTCAATTTTATGTACTAACAATATCTTGAATTAGTATCCAGTTAATATTGGAGGTTGTTGTTTGTTGTTCAGTCATGTCTGACTCTTTATTATTCCTCATGGAATTTTCTTGCCAAAGATACTGGAATTGTTTGCCATTTTCTTCTCCATCTTATTTTGTAGATGAGGAAATTGAGGCAAACAGGGTTAAGTGATTGCCCAGGCACACACAACTGGTGAGCATCTGAGGCCAGATTTGAATTCAGGTCTTCCTGACTCAAGGCCCAGTGCCCTATCCACCGAACCACCTGGCTGCCTAAGTTGGAGGACCTAGGTTCAAATCCTTCCTCTGAAGTATATTACCTGTGTGATCTTACTTTCCTCTTCTTCAAGATTAAGGGGTTGGACTAGATGGCCTCTGAGTTACCTTCCAGTTCTAGACCCAAAATCCTATGATCCTTTGACCTTCATCCATGTCACAGAGGCAACAAGTTTGGAGTTTGTCAGAAGTATTTGCCAGTATCACAAAGGAAATTCCACAGAGTCCCAGTTGAAGAAAGATTCCCTATGGTGAAGCTTTCCAAATGTTCTTGTTGGCAGATGACATTGTTCTGATTACATCAAGCCCTGAAACATTCAGGGCCTCCCAAATGAAATTCATAGTCCATTCACACAGGAAAATTTAAAAAAGAGTAATAAATACTTACTGTCCAGACTATGATACCAAATTGAATGGACAACTTCAAAAGCACATCCATTAGTATGCATTTATATGTATGTATGTATATATGTACATTCATATGTGTCTTTCTCTTCCTTTTTTTCTTCCTTCTATCTGCCTGCTTATCTATCTATCTATCTATCTATCTATCTATCTATCTATCTATCTAT
>NW_027187460.1:17623195-17669494 GCF_028583685.1 Petaurus breviceps papuanus | reverse complement strand
ATCTATCTATCTATCTATCTATCTATCTATCTATCTATCTATCTATCATCTATCTGTTATGTATTTATTGGATATCTTGCATAGACACTAAAATTGTGAAAAATGAATTGGACCTAGAATTAAAATTGAACAGAGGCAGAGTGAAGTAGATAAACTCTGGGAAACTACAAAGCTCTCATAATGACCCTAAGCTTCTCCATGAAACAAATTTGGAACTTTCAATACCAATGTTTTTTTCTAGTAACTTAGTACGGTAGTAAGTATACAGGGGGCACTATGGTCTCTGAAAAATTAAAGCTACTTGCCCAAAGGGCCATGAAGAAACACATGGTGGTCCTGAGCAGATGTCAACATATTGTGACAATATAATATAATATATCCTGATAGTAGATTATGAAGAAGAATTAGTATAAAAGGTATCATCTTTAGCTTTAAATGAAAAGAAAATCTACCACTGGCTTTTCTTTAAAGAGCACACTCAGTTCTGCCTTACCTATGAATGGACAGAAACACGTGCAGTATTTCTCTTTATGGGTCTGTATCCCTTTGACCTCTGATCTGTGGGTTGGTTCTTTGAGTCAGTTTGCTCCTTATGAAAAACTATAGCCATGACCCTCATGTCAAGTCTCCCTAGAATGAGACATTTATTGGAATGAGACATAGGTGTCACCAGTTTAGCAAAGTACCTTTTCAGTCTCCTTCCCTTATGCTACATGTTTTCAGTGATGGTCCTATGGAATTCCCATCTTATAGTTTTATTGGGTAGAATTTGACCTCCTCATTCAGAGAAGTTTTAAAGGCTGCCAAGATTTTTCAGTGTCCACCAATGAGTCTATATCATGTAAGGTGTGTTTTCAAAGCTTGCTAAGGCATAAAAACCTCCTGAGTTATTGTCTAACTCAGAAACAAGTGACAAAGATTTTCATGACCTGTTTCTAGCTGGATTTGCCATGATTGTTCATGGGGGAAAAATAACTCAAACTACTAACGAATAGGTAATACTGTCTGTTCTGAGCAAGATAACAAAGAATTATTTTATAAGGGAGAAATCTTGGTGATTTTCTTTCTTCTTTCTCCATTAGAAAATAGCAGATTTACTGTACTAAAGATAAAATGAAGACCAATTCAATCAACATCTATTTAGTATGTCCTTCTCCTCAAGGGACTCACGTTTTGCTGGTTTTTTTTTACCTGTTTTTTTTCCTCAAAAGAACTCATTAAGTCTGAAGTATAGGAAATGGTGATTTCTAAATCAAATTCCATTTTAGGTTCCCAGAGGCATTTTGGACATTCAGTTCATTCAGAAGCAGATTCCCAGAAGTTTCTGGGTATTGCCACTGTGCAGATAGTCAGGGACGGGAATTGGCAGAGACAGGTAAGGGCACTTCAGGTAATGGAAGGGGTAGGGAGGGACTATATTCAAAACTTATCTGGGATAAATGTAAACTCTGCGCCTCGGTTCAAAAAAATCGATTGCATAAGTCCAAGATGGGAGAGGTGTTATATTTCATTCCCTTATTTGCCAATCAAATGCTTTGAAAAAAATCAACTTCTATTCTAAGAGAAGAAAATTTATTTTGAGGACAGGAGAAACTGAAGGAAAATGATTGGGTAGAAGAAACTGAAATCCTTGTAGGACATATCCAAATTGATGGCAGGGGTACAGATATACGAGTTTATGTCATTGCATATGAGATTCAGGGACTGAATAAACTCCAGGTGGGATGGGGTCATGGATCTTTTTTTTTTTCTTTTTGGAGGAAGGAAAGCAGGGTAATTGGTTAAGTGACTTGCCCAAGGTCACACAACTAGTAAGTGTTAAGTGTCTGAGGCCAGATTTGAACTCAGGTCCTTCTGACTCCACTGGTGCTCTATTCACTGTGCCACCTTGCCACTGCAGTGTCATAGATCTTGTTATGGCCATGAGTGCCATATCTCTTTGCCTAGGCAAATTGAGGGATCTTGTCCTAATGATCCTTTTATCTTCAGACGTATATTCTCCTTTGTCAGGATTAGAGTTACTGCTGGATGAAATTTATGACACCATTTTTGCTGGTCTGGATCCTGCTTCCACCTTCACAGAAACCACTCTGTACCGGATACTTCATAGACGGTTTCTAGCGGTCCAGTTAGTTATCTCTGGAAGATTCCGATGTAAGTAATAATCTGGTAAAAGATGTAGATATTTTTGCTCTGGAGGTCCAGAAGGGAGCTGTTTGGATATGGAAGTAATTGCAGGCTTGTTGACTCTTGTCTTTTTACTTGGTGTTTTTGCTGGGGATTTAAAAGCTTCCTGCAAACATAAACCATAAACAATCCAGTAGCTCCCATTTATAGAGAACTTTCCTGCCTCTAACTTTGGAAGTCAAGGAGTACAATATTGTTATCCCTAATTTAGAGATGAGAAGACTGAGGTTTAGGCAGGTGAGGGGATTTGTCCAAGTTCACACCAACATTGAATCAGATCTTGTAACTCCAAGTCTAGTGGCAGGTCAAGCTTGACAATGGAAAAAAAGTGGTTTCAAATTCCATCTGTAACATATACTTAATGTGTGAGTCTGGATAAATCACTCAACTTTTGTGTTGTCTAAGAATGTAAATTGTAGAGAAGACACTCGCCTAGATTAGTAGAGGTAGTTTCCTCCTCTGGGAATTTCCCATATCAATAATAACGCAGGTCCATTTCCTATGCCCAGCTAGGATTTTGCCAAATGCAACGTAACAAATGTTGAAACTCTTTTCAGATTTTTCCTCTTTATTGTATGGATTTTTCCGCAGGTCCAACAAAGTGTGAGGTTGAGAGGTTGGCAGCCACTAGCTTTGGGCATGCCTATATTCCATCCTGCAAGGACAATGGAGACTACCAGCCAGTACAGTGCCAACAGGGAGGACTGTGCTGGTGTGCAGATGCCAATGGAAAAGAAATCGATGGGACTCGACAGCAGGGGAAGTTACCATCCTGTGGTATGTTTTCCTTCTGATTTATTTAACTTATCCCATTAGATTATGTTCATTTATTCCTTTACATTATTATGGAATTGAAGGTCTGGAAGGAACCTCAAAGGTCATATTGTCTAACCAATAGCCAAAGCATAAATATTTGGGGCTCATCTGCAGAGAAGTGGAAGTGAGAGGCAAGTAGAGAGAAAAGACAAGAAGGTTCCAAACAAATCCCAGCCTTTAAAGATAGGGGAGAAGAGCCAGCCAGTACTACTGAAGGTCTGTGTGGACCACACACTGAAATAGTGGATGAATAGAGATGACTTTGGAGTAAGGAAGAAGTCTTATGTTGAAATTCTATCTCGAATACATGTCTGTCAATCAATTAGCATTTATTAGGCATCTAATACATGCCAGGCACTGTGCTAAGTACAATAAGGCTGTGTCATTTAACCCCGGGGAAGTCACAAATTCAGTAAAAAGAAATGACAGATTGTTAAAAAGCAGCAAGGGTCTCTGAAAATTTTGTCATAAGTTGAAATTTATTCATACCTGCTCAGTTTCTTGACTCTTCAGCAACTCTCCATAGTTTGAGGGATTATTGTCCAAAGATTCTTCTTAGGGAAAGTGATATGGAAGATGAACTTTAGGGAATTGGGTTGAGTCTTCTGACCATTGGGCAGTGTTCATGAGGCCTCATTTTGGAACAAGGCAAAGTGTCTGCTTTGTCATCAACTATGGTACAATATAATGGTCATGTAATCTTTAATACTGGAGAGGATGAGGTCACAGGATCATAGATTTAGACTTGGAATGGACTTTAGAGGCTCTCTGGCTCAACTATCTCATTGTACAGATGAGCAAACTAAGGCCAAGAGAGGTTAAATAAATTGTCTAAGGTCACACAGATAGTAAGTGACAGAGAGAAGATTTGAACCCAGATCCTCTGACTTCAGATCCAGCACCCTTTTCACCATGGAATTCTTGTCATAAATGTAGTCGAAATGAAAAAAAAAAGATCTTTGTGTTAAATGGAGAATTGCCCTTTTTTATTAACTCTCCGGTTGTCCACACTACACCTTCCTAAAAGAAAGAGCTGAGACTCTCCAGGAAGGGTTTCTCAGGGGTGAAGGTGGTATTGACCATCCTAAGACTTGTTTTCTCCTCCTTTGCTTTGCCCTGGTCCAGGTGCAGAAGGATCCTGTATCTCGGAGAGGCAGCAGGCTTTGTCCAAGCTTTTCTTCGGGCCTGGTGGACACTTCAGCCAGCACAGTTTATTCTTTGCCCCAGAAGAAAAACAAGAACCTCAGAGAGTCGCTAGGTTTGGCAAGTCCTGCCCGCCTTCTTTCAAGGAGCTGTTTGTGGACTCTGGGCTGCTGCTCCCTCTCACCGACAGGGGAGATGCTAAGCAGCTCTTCCCCTTGGAAACTGCCCTCAGCGAAGCCATTGGGGCAATATTTCCCACCAGGGACTTAGCCCTACTAGCCCTCCAGTTCACCACTGACCCAAAGCGACTCCAACAGAACCTTTTTGGAGGGAAATTCTTGGAGAACATGAGCCGATTTAACTTCTCCGGGGCGATCGGTGCTAAGAGCACATTCAACTTTACCCAATTTTTTCAGCAAATTGGCCTAGAAGGAATCACGAACAAAGGAGATTTAGCTGAACTGACAAAACAGCTGTCAGTTAGTCAAGATTCTATCGGTGATGAAGGGGTCCCTGTGGATTCAAAGATAAAGCTGAATCTGAATCAACCAATCGTGGGTAGCTTTGGCCAGAAGATTAATTTACAGGAAAACCAAAACAGGCTAAAATTTCTTGCCTCTGTTCTGGAGCTACCGGAGTTTCTTCTCTTCTTGAAGAGTGTGATTTCAGTCCCAGAGAACATAGCCAGAAGTCTAGGTGACCTAGTGAAAATGGCCCTCAGTGCCCCTGCCTGTGATCAGCCATCCGGTGAGCCATTTGTTCCCACGTGCACTGAAGGCGGGAGCTATGACCAAGTTCAGTGCTTTGCTGGAGAGTGCTGGTGTGTGGATCCCCAGGGCAGGGAGCTCCCAGCCACCAGGATTCGAGGCCAAAGGCCCAGGTGTCCCACTGAATGTGAGAAACAAAGGGAACAGGCACAAGCTTTGATGAGGAGCCTGCCTGCGGGGTCAAGTCTTTCTGTCCCTTCCTGTTCAAGTGATGGAAGCTTCCTGCCCCTCCAGTGTTCTGATTCAGGCTGTTACTGTGTTAATTCTGAGGGTCAAGTCATTCCTAGAAGTGAAACGGCTACTGGAGAGCCCAAACAATGTAAGTTACCAGACTTTATAAACTGTCAGACCCTTCTTAAGGGATCATCAGCTTAAGAGTTATAAAGGACCTCAAAGGTCTTCTAGTACATTCTTCCCATTTCATGGATAAGGAAAGTAAAATCCAGAGAAAGAAAATTCCTTTCACAGTGTCATTAAATTAGTAAGTAGCAGGGCTAGAATTCAGAGCTCAGAACATGCCTTGCAATTGTGAAATACTTTCCATGATTATATCATGCTTCTACGAGTTGCCTTCTTTAAAATCCTGTTAAGGTTCATTTGGAAACCTAGTCAGGCCTACCAAGCTGGGCAGAATTGAATAGCAATCAATTTATTAAATGCCAACCCTGTGCTAATCTGGGAATACAACAAGAGGAAAAAGACAATCCCTGCCCTCTAGGAGCTTACAATCTAATGACCTCAGGGATGGATGATTAGTAGCAATGGTACTCATAATAATTTGTCTAAGCATAATAGCTTGCATAGTACTTTAAGGTTTGCAAAACCCCTCACAGAGATTAATTTGATTCTCCTAATAACCCTATAAAATAAGTGATTGATATTATTATCCCCACTTTACAGATGAAGAAATTGATAAGTGACTTGCCAGGGGTTATACAGTTAAAAAATACTGAGGTGAGAACTGAACCCAGGCCTTCCAAACTATAAGTATGCTGTGTTGGGCTGCCAGTCATATTATATTTATGTCTCTTTTCTGAAGGCTAGTCTAGAACAGTTTGGAGATAATCCTCATCACATTGACTTCAGGCTGTGGAGATTTTTCAGCCATGGCAATGCATGAGCCACATGGTCAATAAATAACCATTTCTTAAGTGAGACACAGAAGAGTTGCAATTTGTATTCATGGAGTGAGGAAATATCCCCATATATCCCTGGAGTACCAATTTGTAAACAGGGCAGCAAGGTGGCTAGAGTGCTGGACCTGGAGTCAGGAAGACTCATCTTCCTGAATTCAAATCTGACCTCAGCCATTTACTCTGTGTATGACCCTGGGAAAGTCACTTCACCCTGTTTGCCTCAGTTTCCTCATTTGTAAAATGAGCTGGAGAAGGGAATGGCAAACCGTTCCAGTATCTTTGCCAAGAAAACTCCAAATGGGGTCACTAAGAGTCAAATACGACTGAAAAAGTGACCAAGCAACAACATCACTGATATGCAGAAGTACAGCTCAGTTCCAGAGTCCAGCTGGTGTTCTGAACATCTGGCTTGCCTGAATACGTGACAGAGAGGTCTAGCTGGCATTAAAAATCACAAGGAGATATCTGCTCATTGGCCTTAAAGCAGCGTCACCCATAGGCATAGAATCATTAATGGCACTAATTATCTTTGGGGATGTGTTCTAGCACTGAATTTGGTACAAACCCTTCTGGCTAATGTTAAGAGGATCTGAAGTTTTGACAGCTGCATCTTCTAGGATTGAATTTGGTACAAACTCTTCTGGCTAACATTAAGATGATCTGAAGTTTTGACAGCTGCATCTTCTGGACTGGGTCTTCTTGCATTCTATAATATCATGTTTAATCTCTTCCTTCTTCCTTTCATTTCTCTTTTCCAAATTCCTGCTTATGGCCCTGGAATAGATCTCTGGAAAATACACTTATTTTTCTTTTTAATTGCTGATTTGGATGGTGTGGGATAGCAGAAGGAGTAATCGACTAGCGTCAGAAAACCTGGGTTCTACCATCACTTTGGCCACTGACATTAGGAAAATCACACAATCTCTGGAACTTGGTTTTTTTTTTTCTTATGTGAAATGAGAATAATAATCCCTAACTTACCTAGCTTGAGCCAGTGGTGAAGATCAAACCAGATAAAAGAGACAAAATGCTTTGTTGTCACCATGTATTAAATGATCATGAGTTATTACCTTATAGGGTCCTACATGGCCCGAGCTAATGTGAGGTCACACCTGAATGATTGACAAGAGAAGTCAGGAAACAAAAATTGTACCTGGAGCCAGGCTGAAGTACGTGTGGCTCCCTGATTCTCCATACTTCAGAGTCTTTCTTGAAGAGAAGCAGCCTATTGAATCTGAGATCAAGTCTTGTTACATTAGCTAGCTATGTGACTGTGAGCAAGTCACTCCCCCCTGTGAACCTCAGCTACCTCATCTGTAAAATGGGGACAATATTGCAATGAATTTAGTATTTCTCACCTTCTCAATGGCTGCAGAAAGAGTGTGGTGAGGGAGAGAATTTGGAACTGAAAAGAAAACAGATCAAAATTAATTAAATGGATTAATTAATGATTAATTAAATGGATGAATGAATGAATGAAATGGGTAAAATAGTACTTAGACTACTTACCTTGTAGGAAAGTACTTTGTAAATCCTAAAATATAACGCATACCTTATAAAGCCTGAAATATATGATATCCAAAGACAGATAGTTCAGTAAATAGAGTGCTTGACCTGGAGTTAGGAAGAACTGAGTTTAAATCAAGCCTCAGATATTTACCAGCTGTGTGATTGTGGGTAAGTCACTTAACCTCTGTCTACCTTGGTTTTCTCATCTCTACAGTGGAAATAATAATTAACACCAACTTTCGAGGATTATCAGTATAAAATAAGAATTAATTTTCAAAGTACTTTGCAAACCTTAAAATGCTATATAAATCCTATAAATGAAAATGATAATAAATTAAATTAATGTCACTAGCATTTGTGATAGATGGTTTTTATTATCAGTATAATCTAATGATGACTGGTGACTTACAAGACATAACAAGAAATGATCTCACCATTTATGGTAGCCTGGGTTACCTAGTTTCATGCCCTTCATGCTTATAGTCTCCTGAGCTGACTTAGTTGCTTTTTCTTTTTCCTAGGTCCAACTACTTGTCAATTGGCTGCTGAACAAATGTTTTTAAAGACAGTCCGGGCCCTTCTGGATGAGCCCAATCTGTTGCCCCAGATCTCTGATATCTATATCCCACAGTGTAATTCCAAAGGTCAGTGGAAAAGGGTACAATGCAATGGGCCTCCTGAGCAAGCCTTCAAGTGGTACCAGCGGTGGATCACCCAGAACAATGGTGGCCAAGAGTTGCCCCCAGCTGAGCTGATCCAAAAGATAGTGAGCTACAGAGAAACATCTGAGACCTTTAGCAGGTACATTGAAAAACTGTATGAAGCCGGCCAACAGAATATCTTCCCGTCGCTCACTAACTACTCTTCCTTCCAAGCGGTGCCGATTGAAGTGTTGGAAGGCAATGTGACAGTGTCTGGAGATGACATTCTTTTTGACCCATTCACATTCTGGCAACTGCTGACTGGACAGCTCACTTATTATCCTGGCCGCTATACTGATTTCAGCTCCCCCTTGGATCATTTTGAACTTAGAAATTGTTGGTGTGTTGATGAGAATGGGCAAGAACTGAAAGGAACACAAGTTGAACCCAACAAAATCCCTGCGTGTAAGTAACTAGCACTAAAAATAGGTAATTGGGAAAACCATTTAAGGTTTCAGAGCCTCAGTTTCCCCATCTGTAAAATAAGGCTAAAATACCTCAGTATTTCCTTCAGAGAGTTGTCATAAGAATCAAATGAGATAATGTGCATCAATGAGATAATTTGCCTTCGAGGACAGTTTTCTGATGGCAAAGAGAATCTGACTGAGTGATGAAGAGCTCTTGTATCTTCTCATTTCAATGGAATTAATTATGCATTTAGCATGGTAACAAGTATCCTACTACATTTCATTCTCTTTTTTTAAGAAAGGTCAAATACTTTAGAGTTTTAGACTTGGCAAAGTGTTTTATATATATTATTTCAGTTCCCTGGGTTAAATGCTATAAATGTTATTACCTCCATTTTACAGATGGAGAAACTGAGGCTCTGACATTCAGTGGCTTGTCTAGTTACTAGTCAACTAAGTGCTGGATATAGTATTGAAATGCCCATCTCTTGATTTTTCTGTCTCTATTGCACCACACTGTTCCAAATTCCCTGCTTAATGTTTCTTTTAAAATATGTTACCCAGAACTGGATAGAATGACTGCTGAGATCAAAAGAGATACTTTAAAGTGCTTTGCAAAGCTTCAAGCTCTCTATAAATGTGAGTTATTGTTATGTGAAGGTTCTCATCTTTTCAATGGAATTCACAAAGAAACAGTCTAGGGACAAGTTACAATCCTTTTATTATTGTTATTTTATAGATATATTGTCATATACTTATATTTTATTATTATATATTATTATAGAAAGTCATTTTTATTATTAGATATATACATATGTATATATAACATTTTCTATATATATGCACAGATTATATATAGTATATTATATGTATATAATATATATTATATGTGTGAATATACAATAAACATACACACATCTCTGTATATATACACATATACATATACACATGCATACACACACACACATATATGTGCCAGATCTGTAATTTCATTCATTCCTGGTCAGGAAACCTCTTCTATCAATTAGAGATCAGCAACTGTTAGATGATTTATGGTCTCCTAGAGTTGCCTGGGGCACTCAGAGGTGAGTTAACTTGTCCATCCTCAGAGAATGAAAATTTGTCAAAAGTAGGATTTGAACCCAGGTTCTTCAGACTCCGAGCCTCCACTATACTCTACTGTGTGTCTGCATTAATGCTATTACTATCAGCAGCATAGTATCCCTATGATAACCTTTTAAATTTTGGGGAAGAGTTATCGGGTCTTTAGCATGGACTAAATATGCTTTTTTTTGGTGGGATTTCCCCAGGTCCTGGTGCATGTGAGGAGGTGAGACTCCAAGTTGTTCAGTTCATTGAGGAAGCAGAAGAAATCATCAGGGCTTCCAACAGCTCCCAGTTTGCCTTGGGGGAGAGTTTTCTGATGGCCAAGGGGATCCAGCTGAGTGATGAAGAGCTCTCCCGTCCTGTCTCCTTCCCATCTGGGGACACTTTCTCAAGCAAGCTCCGAGGGATGGATTATGCCCTTCGAATAGCAGCACAATCTAGTATGTCTCAGATCCTTCTTATGCCCTATTTGATACCCTCAGGCCAGCAGGATTTTGGCTTCTCCAATCTGCCTTCAGCAGGGCTGGGAAGGACTTGCAATCCCTTCCTCCTGGGAAGACTTGCCCAGTCCTGGCTACTTCTTTTCACATAGCAGAATTTAGAGCAAGGGGGAATCTAGGTTGGAATCTCAAGTCCAATACTTAATAACTATATAGACATGGGCAAGTAATTTAAACTCTCTGACCTTTGGTTTCCTAATCCATAAAATGGAAATAATGAGAGATAAAGTATTTATCTCACAGAGTTTTTGTCAGGAAAGTGTCTCACAAATAGTAAAGCACCATTATGATCAATCAGCAAGCATTTATTGAATACCAACCATGTGCCAGACCCTGGGGAAACAAAGCCCTTGATCTCAAGGAACTTGCATTATATTGAGGAAGACTACATACCCCTTGTAGAAATGTATACAGGATAAAGACATAAAAATACAAGATAGATCTGGAAAGGAGGTCCCTAGAAGTGGGTGTCAGGGAAGGTGTCATGAAGAAGGTGGGGCTAGTGCTTAGCCTTGAAACATAAGGGACTCGCTGAGGCAAAGGTGAGAAGGAAATGCATTCCACGTGAGGAGTCAACCATTGCAAAAGTGTGGAGATGGGAGAGGGAAGGCTGTTTGTGAGGAACAGAAGAAAAAATACCATTTTAGGGGGAATCACTGAAAACAGAAAGGACGTAATATATAGTGAGACCAGGATTAATAATAATTATAGTTAATATTTACACAACACCTACTATGTACCAGGCTAAGTACTATACAACTATCATTTCATTTGATCCTCACAACTCAGAGAGGGAGGTGCTTTTATATCCCCATTTTACAGCTGGAAGGAAACTGAGGCACGGTGACTTTCCCAGCATCACAGTTGATAAGTGTCTGAGGCTAGTGATGTCCCAAGTCATGTTAAAAATGACGAGGACTTGAGTAGTGAGAGGGAGAAAAGAGATGGAACTAAAAGGAAATATGGAGGTTGAATCAAAAAGAATTGGCAATGGATTAGAAATCCAACCCAATAAGCATTTATTAAGTACCTACTGTGTACCAGGCATTGTGCTAAGTGCTGAGGATACAGTTAATAAAAAAAGACAATCCCTGCCCTCCAGGAGCTTACAATCTAAAGGCTATGGGCTTTGAGGAAGAGTGACAAGTTGAGGATATCATCAAATGACAAACCTGAGAAACTGGAAGGACAGTGTTCCCCTTAACAGACACAGGGAAGTTGGGAAAAGGGACAGGGAGTAAT
Source organism: Petaurus breviceps papuanus (assembly GCF_028583685.1). Classification (NCBI taxonomy): domain Eukaryota; kingdom Metazoa; phylum Chordata; class Mammalia; order Diprotodontia; family Petauridae; genus Petaurus; species Petaurus breviceps. The sequence goes on along the minus strand of NW_027187460.1, from coordinate 17,657,979 downwards.
GTGTTTTTGGTTTTAGTCATGTGTTTTGCAGGATGTAGTTTGAAAGGCTGGCTGCACAAAACTGGAACTCAGGACAGATATGTAGCTTTGACTATGTAGATTTGGGTGTCATTTGCATGTAGATGATAATTTAATCCATGATAGTTGATGAAGTCATCAGGAACGAGATGGGACTAGGGTAGAGCCTTGAAGTATATTGCAGTTGGAAGGCATGATATGGATGATAATCCTTTAGAGAAAACTGAAAAGGAATGGTGAAACAGGGAAGATGAGAACCTCCCGGGTTTGCACAACCTATTCTGAAGAGCTGTTATAAGGATTAAATTTGGTTATATATGGGAAAGTGGCCTGAAAAAATATATAATGTTATATCTTAAAATCTATTAAAAATTTTTACTATTTAAAAACTATAAAAATAAGACTAAAAATACCTCATCCATCCCCAACCTGAAGCCAAGGAAACTGAAGGGCTTGTTCCCTTTTTTATTAGGGATCTGGATCATTTGAATGTTCATATGGGGGCAGTTAAGTGGTGCAGCAAATAGAGCACTTATCCTGTAGTTAGGAGGATCTGAGTTCAAATCTGACCTCAAACACTTAACACTTACTAGCTGTGTGACCTTGGGCAAGTCACTTAACCCCAATTGCCCTGCCTTCCCCCCTCCAAATAAAAAAAAAGAATGTTCATGTGGTCTTAGAATGATAGAGTGGGGAGAGATGTTGGTGCTATTTAGTCCAATGACCTTATTTAGAGATGAGAATCCTGAAGCACAGAGAAGGAAAATCACTTGACCAAGATGACACAGTGAAAGAGCCACACCTAGAAGACAGGGCTCTTGGTTCTCAGTCCAGTCTTCTTTCCACTAAGGCATGTGACCTCTCAAGTGACAGAACAAACATGTCTTTAAAAAGAGAAATTGTGGATACCTTTTGTTTTTCTATCACCTTCATTTCCATATATATACCTTCTCTTCTCAGAGCCATCCCTTAAAATAAAGAATAAAAAAAAGAGAAAGAAATGGGGGGAGGGGATGCAGTTCATAAAAACTAACATACATTCTAATCAAGTTTAGCAGTATGTGCAGCATTCTGTATCTATAGATCCCCACCTCTGAAAAGAAGAGGGGGAGGTAAATTTTTATCCTCTCTTCTTTGGAGTCAAGCCCAATCATTATAATAACCCATCAGGATCAACATTTAGAAAGATCTTCTGGGGGGTAGATTCTCATTGATCTGTAACAAATCCAGGGTCACCATGGCTATTGCACCAGCATCCCCAACATTTGGGCATTATGCTTTCTCCTTATAACCAACTACAACCTCTGAACCGCACTTTGTAGTCAATTACAGGATTCTAATGCTGCATGACAGCCCTTTCCTAATGCTTGTCTTCTCCATAAACCGCATGAGGATGTGTGTGAGATTCCCTGGGAATATTAGCTACCACCTCTTAGGGAACTACACCCATGGTCCTCTGCTATGTTGCTACCCTTCCACCTCCCCAAATGAATTTGACCAAGGTAAAATAATTCTTAATTAATGATAGCAATGAACTCTCACATTGCTTTCCCTTTTATAGTTTTTTTCTTTTCAAATTTTCCAGCTTTGTCCTTCTATCAGAGAAGCTACTCTGCTCTGGGAAACCCTGGGAAAGAAGCTACCCTCCTGGGATACCAGCCATATGTCCCACAGTGTGATGGATTGGGCAACTGGGATCCTCTCCAGTGCTTTGAAAGTACAGGTAAGGCATCTGCTGTTTGGGATGGTGTTTCTGTTATTACCACGTTGGGACCCTGGGTCAGAGCTGCTATGGAAAATCTCATGATATCTATGTGTTTGGAGCCATCCTGAAGGTGTGCAGAAAAGAAGCACTTGGCATCAGTCCTCATGCATTGGGAGTTCTGGGCTGCTGCTAGATGGGAAGTCAACCAGGAGGGCTGCTGGGGAAATCTGGCAGGGGGAATGGTTCTACAAGCTGGTACTAAAAAAAAAAACAAAAGCAAAAACAAAAAAAATTTTTGAGTAATTCTGAGTGGATTTGGTATAACAGCTCCTTTCTCTGGACTTCCATTCCCTCTACCATAAAATAGAATTCCAAGGTCTCATATAGCCTTAACACTCTAGGGTTCTGTCTAGATGGCATGGTAGACAGAGTACTGAGCTTCTGTTCAAATCCAACTTCAGATACTTACTAGCTGTGTGACATTGGACAAATCACTTAGCTTTAAATTCTTCCTCTATAAAATGGGAATTATAATAGCATCTATTTTCGAGGTTATTTTGAGGATCAAATGAGATATTTATAAAGTGCTTTGAAAATCTTCAACTGCTCTATAAATTCCAGCTATTGTTATATACATACATAGATATAAACAATAATAAACTGTAACAGACAAACACACCTTTCCTACACCAGACCCAATTCTGGGGAGAGATAGCAAGAGCAAAGGGAGATTTCTATCTTCCCCCAGTCCTAAATCCAGATTAGAGCAAGATAGGCAGCCAACGTTGAGGCAACACACAGCAAATACGATGAGGAAAATTTAATGCTTTTTGAAAAATACAAATGCATACAATTTTCTTTTATTTATTTTATTTTTATTTAATATTTAAGATATTAAAATAAAGGTTTTTATTTATCGATATTGATATTTTTATGTCAATAATCAATAGAATAAGTTAAATGATTTTATGTTGAAATTTGTTGATATCTTTTTTATTTTCAAAGAGATCTCTTCTTTCTCTTCTACTCAGTGAACCATCCCTTAAAAGAATGAGAAAAAAAGCCATTCAGCAAAACCACCCAGCAAAGCAGCCAAGTTTGACTGGATACCAGAGATTCCACACCCACAGTTCTCCCACACATAAACCCCCCAAATTCCTTGTGTTTGGAGGGGGAGCCAAATGCATATATTTTAATGCCCCCATATTCTTCTTTCTGTGGCATGTAGGCATTTATTTAACAATAATTCAATTTTTTTAGGGAAGTCTTAAATTCACCATTAGACCTTGGTAAATGGGAACACTATGTAAACTTGCCAAGGGCATACAAGTATATTCTCCTGGTTTTGTCTACCTCCCTCCCCTGTTAGCTAGTACGTATCATCAAAGAAGAAGATGGTATGGGTCCAAATCTTGCACTACTGATACCCTCACTTCCACCCAGGGGTGGGCTGGAGCCAGGTTAAACTGGCTAAGAGCTGATTGTGAAATTTTTAGTTTCAATTTTAATTTACACTTTAGAAATTGGCAAATGCTATAAAACAAGGCTTGATTTGTTGTTTTGTCTGGACTTAAGAAAGTGATGGATGGAGAAAATGCTAATAATGCGGATTAAACTTAAAAGTGTGAATATCTTTTTTTTCAGAGAGCCAGATGTTAAACATTTACCAGCACACCCCCTGCCTCCACCCCCTCCACCACCAACCAGATTTTTGTGATATCTCACTGCTTTCAAGAATACTATTAATCTTCCTTCATGTTTTTATTTGAAAATATTAATAACATTTGTTTTTATGTCACTTTCATAATCAAATATATCCCCTTGTTCTCTTCTACCCAGTGAACCATCCATCTCTTTAGTAAAGAATAAAAAAAGCTTAGTAAAACTAACCAATATATGAGCCAAGTCTGACAGTAGCTGCAATGTTCCATACCCACAATCTCCCCCTTCTGCAAGGAATGGAAGATGTGATTTCTCACATTAGCCTGGAAAGGAGATGTGATTTCTCAGCTCTTCTGCAGGGCCAGACTTGGTTTTTATAATTACAAACTTTCCATTTATTTTTTTTTTGTTCTTTTCATTTGCATTATTGCGGTGTTTGTATGTATCGTTTTCTTGGCTTCTGATTGCTTCACTCTTCATCAGGTCCCATCTTCTCCTATGCTTCCCCGAATTTTCATAGTCATCATTTCTTACTATATGGCAACATTGCATTACATTCATGGCCTAAAATTTATTTAACTATTCCTCAATCAAAGGATATCTATGTTTGATTCTAGTTCTTTATTATTACAAAAAGGGATGCTACCTTTATATTTATTTAAACTTTATTTTATTTGGTTGAGCAAATTGGAAGGGCTGGGGAATATACAGTGTGATTTCCCCTATACCCACATCTGTTTCCAGCAGTGATTGGGTGCATCCATCAGCAGTTTCTCTAGAAGGTTATAGGTATAGATTGGACTACATGGCTTTTATGGTCCCTTCCAAAGCTGAGATTCTAGAATACTCTGAAACAACCAGGGTGGGAAATGATTCTCAGACATAGGGGATAATTTGAGTTTAAGTTAAGGTGCAGATACAGACTGAGACTTAATTACCAAAGGAAAGTAAATTTTGATGGGCAAAAGCTTCCTAGTTAACTTGGGGTTTACTGGCTAGATTTTTTTTTCTCAAAGACCAAATCTTAAATGCATTTCACTCTGGAGCTTGGACAACAATAAGTCCCTGCTCAGGCACCACTTAATTGTTATTTTGGGACCCTTCTGGCTCAGAGTGAATATAAATAGTAACGATTTCTCTTTTGGCCAGCCACCCTTCCCAGTTTTATTTTTTTTTTTATTAAAGGGGCCATCCCTTGACTCACTTCTTAAAGAGCCCTATTCACTGAATGGGGAAGTACCTCACTCAAAGTGACAACCTGAAAAGATCTTTGCCTAAAAGACCCAGGGTCTCCCATTGCATCCTGGGACATCTCCAGTCGTCCTGATGGATATCTGGTCACTGGATGCAGATGGCTCTGGAGGAGAAAGTGAGGCTGGTGACCGTGCACAGCCCTCCCTCTCTCAAATCAAAGTCAACTGCAAGTCATGTCATCATCTCCTTGATGTCATGGTCCTCTTCGAAAACAAAGATCAAACATAACAACAACAATCAAAACTAAAAAACTTCCTATAACTAGATTCATGACCAACAGCACCCATTTTATAACCCTACTCCAATCTCTCCCTCCTCAAATCCTTCCCCATGTCCAATGTCCCCTGGCATATTTTGGGATGATAGCATAAACTGAATGCCATCCCATTTCTATCTAATCATAGAAAATAAAACCATAGATTTTGAGCTAGAACCCTTATTTTCTGATGAGGAAACTGAGACCTAGAGGAATTAGATTGCTTGTCCAAGGTCGTTGCAATAATCAGTGGCAGAGCTAGGATTTGAACCCAAATCTTCTAACTTTAAGACCAGTTTTTTACACTTTCCCCATGACATGCTGCCTCCCTGCAGGTAGCTGGCTTTGTGATAAAGTACCAAAAAAGTCAAACAAACGAGGTCAAGTTTCCTCCTGGTTTGATCTCCAGTAATCCTCGAGAGCTAGAATCAGTTCTGGGAATCCTGGGGAAGGAAGGAGTCCTTTCTGCCTGCTACAGGAAAGTGTTTTGCCAAGGCTGGGTAGAGTTCCCCAAACTATGATCTGAGGCTCCCTCAGATTTGGACTCACCTGGGGAGGCTAGCTGGTACAGTGAATAGAGCACCTGCCCTGGAGCCAGGAGGACCCGAGTTCAAATCTGGCCTCAGACACTCAACACAAAACTAGCCATGTGACCTTGGGCAAGTAACTTAACCCCAATTTCCCTATCTTCCCCCTCCGAAAAAGAAAAAAAAAAGAATTGAACTCACCTCTAGAGAGAAGAGACAATTCCTTGTGGTCCTCCCTTTTCAAGTTCTTCCACATCAGTGCTCTAGACAGGCAGAGTGCTGCCATGTTGCTGACTGTGAGAGGCTGGACTTGACATTTTCTTCTCTATAAAGAGCTGTTAGCTCATGAAAGCATTGCTGGTTTTTCCATTATTCATTTCCATCCTTTATATGTATTGACGGACAAACTGAATTGGGTGCCCATTCAAAACGTCAAACTTATGAGGCTATTTCTAATTCAATTAGCTCTATTTTACAACCACTGTGTAGATGAACAACACCAAGAAAGTCCCTATTGGGCATCAAACTAGCATTGTGAAAGAATTACAAAGAACCCTGGGTTCTGAAAGAAGGCTGTACACATGGATTCTGGTTTGTACCCTTCCCCCAGCTCTTAGCAGATTATTTCTGGCACAAACCAAATGCTTAATGAACGATTATTCATTTATAATGTGCTTGCCTCTACCCCAAAATACTTAATAGTTTCCAATTATTTACATAATAAAATACAACTCAGAGTCACAATATCAAAGGATTTTAGAGTTAGAAGGAACCTTAGTGGTCATCTGATCTGGCTCAGAAACAAACAAATCTCATGTATGCATAACACATAGCCTCTGCCTGAAGACCAGAAAACGCCAGGAATGGAAATCAAGTCTATTGGCCTTTAGACTGCATTCTCTTCTCTCCTTTCCTCTTTTCTCCCCTTTCCTTCTCTTTTCTTCTATTCCCTTCCCTTCCTTTCCCCCTCCCTTCCCTTCTCTCTCTCTCTCTCTCTCTCTTTTTAACTGAGACAGTTTTACTTTTCCAATTTTGTGGTACCTCTCCTATTTTTCTGATTTTTTTCAAATCTCACTGACAGTGACTCAGCAGTCACATCTATCAGGTCTTCAGGACCCAGTGATATTGGTCATCTATTAACTTGTATCCATTTAGGGCAGTTAGGTTCTCCCTTATTCTCCCTTTCATTATCTTAAGTAATAACTCTGTTGATCATTTTTTGTTCCAGGACTTCCAGTGTAAAAGTCATTCCTCTTTGTAGAAAAAATAGAAACAAAGCAACAATTGAGTTGTTCTACTTTCTTTCCATTGGCAGTTATCATTGTCCCAAGCAAAGATCCCATCCCTTCTTTGATCCTCATTTTCCTTCCACTTCAACTTTTAAAAACCAACCTTTTTTGTTGACCTTGGCTTTTCTTGCCAGACTCAGCTCATTTTAATTTAGCATTCTTGAAATGATTTTTACCATGCTATAAAAATAGTTTATTACTATGTGCCATGCTGTCTGTTATCTGGCTCACGTTGCTTCTATCTTCTGTATATCACTTTTTTAAAGTCTAAGTTGTTTGACAAGGATTTTGGGTATCCACAGTGGTCTCCTAGGACAAATCCCTTTCTCACCTTCACTGGAATTGCTTCCCTGTCTTCAGAATTTCATTCTTGATCATCTCCCATCCCTCCTGGGTTGACTTTTCTTGATGTGTTTTAGCCCACAGATAGTCCATCTCTATTTTTTCTCTAGCCCATTTGAAATCTGATTTCCCAAACTCTAGAATGTGGGTCAGATTATCCCCAGATTTCTTGTCATTCTCTGTCACATTTCCTTTCTGTCTCTGTCTCTAACTCCTTATCCTGGTGGTAATAGTTCTCTATAGTCTGGTCCCAATCACACAATCCCTACAAACCAGTAATATCTCAATGTGATACAAGAGAAAGAATGATGAATTTGGAGTTTTTGAATTTATGTTTGATTGCTGTCTCTACCACTTACTACTACTATGCCCTTAGGCAAGTCACTTAACCTATAGGAAACCTCAGTTTACTTTTCTGTAAAATGAAGGGATTGGACTAGATGATCTCTAAGGTCTTTTTTAGTGATTATTTTCTCTCCATTGATGCAATATCTGTTGCTGTTATTCAGTCATTTTCAGTCATGTCTGACTCTGTCTTCTGGGGTTTTCTTGGCAAAGATACTGGAGTGGTTCGCCATTTCCTTCTCCAGCTCATTTTACAGATGAATAAACTGAAGCAAACATGGTTAAGTGTCTTGCCCAGGGTCACACAGCTAGTAAGTGTCTGATACTATGCTATATCTAATCATCTTCAAAAAACCTAGATCGATTCTTATCTTCTCCATAAAGCTTTCCCTTACTATTAGGCAAAGAGTGTTTTGCATATACCTGTTTGTGGGGATGGTATCCTCTGTGAGAATGCAAACTTCCTGAGGGCAGATACTGTTTCACTTTTGTCTTTGTATCCCTGGAACCCAGCACAGGACTAGCACACAGTAGGTGCTTAATAAAGATTGTTCATTGGTTGATTGGTTCTTTACATGTATCATTTCATTTGATCCTCACTAGAACCCTGGTATAATGGACAGAGAACTATATGAAAAAAGAAGACCAGGATCTTGGGTCTGGATCCTCTATTTAATAGTCATGAGACACTGAGAAAATCATTTAACTTTTTGGAGCCTTAGTTTCATTACCTGTAGAGTGGGAGTCATAATATTTGTCCCTGTCTACCTCATGGGGTTTTTATGGCAATCAATAAGATGAGGCTTAAAGTGCCTTGTAACCATAAAACATGATTGTTAGGCAGCTGGCATCAGTACTATTATTCCCATTTTACAGATACAGGATAAGTGATTTATCTAAGGTCACAAAGTTAGCAATTGGTGGAGCCAGGATTTGAATTCAGGCCTCCTGACTCCTGGGCCAGTGCTGCCTTTCTTGTAAATCTGTGAAACAGAGATATTAAGGTAAAGGGTTAGGCTAGACACTGTCTTAGGGTACCTTCTAACTGCTGGAACTATACATTTCTGATATGTTAGGGGAAAGAAAGCTCAAAAGGGATTTCACCTGCCTTGTATCTCCATAAGACAAGAAAGAGAATTATTTATTTATTTATTGGATGGTACAATTACCATTATTTATTGGATGGTACAAATACCAACAGTGGCACTGTAGATAAAACCCTGGGCCTGGAGTCAAGAAGACTCATCTTCCTGAGTTCAAATCTGACCTCAGACATGTGGTAGCTGTGTGACCCTGAGCAAGTCACTTAACCCTGTTTGTCTCAGTTTCCTCATCTGTAAAATGAGATGGAGAAGGAAATGGCAAACCACTGCAGTATCTTTGCCAAGAAAATCCCAAATGGAGGTCACAAAGAATCACAAGCAATTCAAAATGCTTGAACAACGAATACCAAGAAATTCTTAAATCTTGGATTTCTCTGATTTTTCACTAGGGCACTGCTGGTGTGTGGATGAGAAAGGACAGTATGTTGCAGACTCCTTGGCTGCTCGCTCCCCAAGATTGCCACAGTGTAAGTGACAGTTTCTGGGCCCTACTATCCACCATGGCTTAGATGCTTTATCAGTCAGTTCAATTCAGTTTAGTTCACTCCATTTCCACAAATATCCATTAAGGTGCCTTCTATATGCAATACCATGGCACAGCAGATTCGTAATTAGAAGACCTGAGTTCTAATTAATATTGTTATGTTAATATTTATTGTTATATTAATATTTTTATATTCCTTTACTCCTTGTGTGACCTTGGTCAAACCTGTTTCATCCCGTTTCCACAATAGCTGTGTTTAGGTATTTAAAGAACAGTCAAGTGTAAAGGGGATTTGATTTGTTCTGTTTGGACACAGAGAGCAGAACCAGGAGTGATGGATGGAAGTGACAAAGAGGCAGATTTGGGTTAGATATAAAACTGCCTAACAATCAGAACTCTTATAAGTGGAAAGTCTTGTCTCAGGCGGGTGGCTTCTCCATCACTGGAGGTCTTCTGGCAGAGGTGGGCTATAACCACTTGTGGGGTATGTTATACTAAGGTATTTCCTTGGGAAATAGGTTGGATTAGATGGCTGCCAGGGTCCCTTCCAGTTCTGAAACTCAGTGATTTTGGGAAGTTCTTCATAAATGTTTATTGACTGGAATTTTATTAAAAGAAGCCCTTGTAGGAGAGGGAGCACTCTGGCCCATGTTGGCCATCCAAGAGACCCTGGCAAAGCAACTCCATTCAAGTCAATAGGAGAGTGGTACTCCAGCATCCGAGAGAAGCAGGATCAGGAGGAAAATGATTTTGTTTTATTTAGACCTTGGCAAAGGAGACATCAATTCTTTTTAATTCAGGATGCCTTTCAATTTTCAACAGGTCCCTCAGCATGTGAGAAGTCTCGGACCAATGGGTTGCTTTCCAGCTGGGAACGCAGGGGCACTGAAGGCAGTATTTCTCCTGGAGACCTATTCACCCCATCCTGCCTGGAGGTAAGCCATATAATTGGAGGAAAGGAAAGTTAATGCAGTTGGGGATTTTTCCAGTAACTCTAGAGGTTTTCTAACTTCTTTGGGGAAATTGGATAGCATGGTATTGGGGGAAAAATACTACACCAAGAGCCAGGAGAGGTAGGCTCAAATCTGAGGTCTAACATTTACTCTGGGCCTCAGTTTCTTCATCCATAAAATGGGGGTAACAATATACACCTTTATCTCACATATTGTAAAGCATGAACTTTGTATTAAGCGGCCAATCCCTATGGTGCTTTCAGGTTTACAAAATACTTAATTCATAATAACCCCACAGGGTACTATAAATGTTATTATAGTCATTTAACATTGAAGAAAATGAGGCTTGAAGGTGAAGAGACTTTTCCCCCACAGCCTGCTAGTATCAGAGCCTAAATATGAACTCTGGTCTGTTGACTAAGTGTCTACAGCTCATCCAGCTCTCCCACATGGCCTTTTTATGAAGCACTATGTCAATGTGAGGGGATGGCCCATCTGAGAAAGCCTGGAGGAGACAAGTCAGGAGGACTGCAGTTTAGGCCCAGCTCTGTAAAGTTGTGTGACCTTGAGCAAACTACATCCTTTTTCTGGACCTCAGCTTCTTCCTCTGGTAAAATGGGGGAGACTGGACAAGACACTCTCTAAAATCTTTTCCAATTTGGAGAGTTTATGGTTCTGTTTGGTAAATGAGGGTGAAACACTCCACATTTCTTAAATTAGAAGAAAAAATACCAGCATATTCTATCTTATTTTTATTGCTGCTATTCATTTTATTGTCACCAGAGGCCAGAGAAACTATTTAGAAAGCTACATTTCTGCATGATTTACTTTTGACAAACAAATTCCCCACATCTCCAATGAAGTAGCACCTCGAATCCCACTGGCATCTCAGGATGTGGTAGTCAGCTTCCTCTGGGGATACTGTTTGTTTTTTTCTTTCTTTTTTTTTTCCAACAAATGGTTTTCAGTTTTGAGAAGCTCAGCTCTCCTTTTGGATTTGGCTTCTTGGTACCCAAGTAACCAGCTTAGAAGTAATGAAACTGTTATGCTTTTATTTTAGACAGGAGAATATAGCCTGCTACAGAAATCAGTCAGCAATACCTGGTGTGTGAACCCAGCATCCGGGGAGGGCATACCGTCTGGTCAACTCCCTTCTAACAGCAGTGTCCAATGTAAGTAGCTATGGCAGTTTAGCCTTCTGAGGTAGTCCTTCCTAGGTCATCCAGGTGCTGAATTGAAATGACTCCTTCTCATCGACCTCCTCTGTTAGCAAAATGTGGAAGGGAACCAATAGAATCCAAGAACTTTTGTTCTCTAGGTAAGTTTCTCATGTCATATACCAGAGACTTTGAATCTTCAGTAAAACAAATTTTTATTAAAAACTATACCCCATGTTGTGGCAAATATAAAGTTTAGATTAAATACTGTCAGTCCCTGGCATTCATAGTTTCATGGGGGAGATAAGAAACTAACCCAGATAATTTTAATGACAAAAAAAATATGTGATGACTACATTAGAGGTGTAAACCAAAGTGCTTTGTGAGGCCTGAGGGAGAGAAGGAGGTCCTAAGTGGGTGTTTGGAATGGATCCTGGAAGCTGCATAAAGGAAACTGCATTTGAGATTGACTTTAAAAGGTGGACAGAAATTCAACAAAGAAAGAGAATATTCTCCTGGCACAGAGAACAGTCTCAGCAAGCACATGGGAGTCAAACATATCAGAGTTATCACACAGTATCTGTCTCTCTGTCATGACAGAATTGTCTGGCAATGGTGGTGCTTGAGCTCTGGCTTAGAATAGCAGCTCCAGGCTCACATATGTTCATGGGCTAAAATTCTGGGTTCTAAATGCCCTTCTAGCCCTAACATTCTACGGTCCTCTCATTCTAGGACTGCAAATTGGTGCCTCACCTTATGTGACACGAGGTGATGTCTTACCAGTTCTACCAGGTCCAAATTCCAAAATCTAGAATGGAGAAAAAAGGCAAAAGAGAGTGATTGAGATGTGACTGAATCACTAATACACGAGAGGAAAGAAAGGAAAGAAGAGAGAGGTAGCCTAGTCCAGAAAAAGGAAATGGAGAGATATCAGTCTGGCAGGGAGCCAAATATACAGAGAAGAAGCCCATTGTACTCCGTTTTTATATGCTTCCTGGTGATTTTGGTCCATTCAAAGTATGCATGAGAGTTAACTAAAATATATTGCCTCTCCCTTCCCTTCCCTTCTCTTCCCTTCCCTTCCCTTCCCTTCCCTTCCCTTCCCTTCCCTTCCCTTCCCGAACTTTCAGTTCCGTAAGTTTTAAAAATTTCCCCCTTTCTACCCTACTCCCTCCCCAAGACGGCATGCAATCTGATATAGGCTCTACATATACATTCCTATTAAACATCTTCACATTAGTCATGTCGCATAGAAGAATTAGAACAAATGGAAGGAACCATGAGAAAGAAAAACAAAACAAAAAAAAAATCGTCTGCTTCATTCTGTATTCAGCTTCCATAGTTCTTTCTCTGGATGTGGATGGCGTTTTCCATCATGAATCCTTTGGAATTGTTTTTAGGACCTTGCATGACTAAGAAGGGCTAAGTCTATCAAAGTCAGTCATCAAACACTGTGATGCCTTGGAAAAAGTAGTGTTCAGTGAATGGAGTGCTGGGCTTGGAGGAAAGAAGACATTTGTTCATATCCTTTCTCTGACAGGACCTGGGCAAGTCACATTGGCTATATGCCTCAAGCAGCTATCTAGGACTTATCTGTGAAAGGATGGACAGTTGAGATTTAGGTTGGGAGTTCTCAGATTGGGAGCTTCCTAAATCTGGAACCTTTTAGAGTTTACCTTTGGCTATTTGGTTATTCTTTTTTTTTTTTTTTAAAGCAATCGGGGTTAAGTAACTTGCTCACGGTTACATGGCCAGTCATTTCTGGGTGTGGTGCTGAGTGTCTGAGACTGGGATTCGATCTCCAGGTCATCCCAACACTGAAGCCGGTGCTCTTACTCGCTGAGCCACCTGGCCTCCCCTATTTGGTTATTCTTAAAGAATATGTATGCATGAATATATAAATATATGTGTGCATATGTGTACATATATACATACACATAAGATTCATAAAAAAGCAGTTTTAGCAGGTGCATAAGGGTATACCAGAAATCAAATACAAACTTATTCAGTCTCAATTATTCTCCTCAATGCAATCAGTCAATTAATCAATTGACAAACATTTTGTGAAAGGCGTTATGCAAGGTGCTAGGGGTGCAAACACAAAAATGAAGTAATCTGAACCCTCAAACCCAGCTCCAGTCCAACTGTATAATCCTCTCCCCAGCAGGATCTGGGCATCCCTGCCTCCTTTACTGGCTCGGATTTCTGTCTGGAATGCACTCTGTACCTTTTTCAGCTGTTGAATTTTTCTCCAATCTTTGGAGACTAATTAAAATGCTACCTCCTCCAGGAAGTTTTCTTGGACTTCCTCCTCTCCGATCAGTAGCTGCCTTCCCTCGTGATATAAGTAGTTTGTTGTTGTTGTGTGATTAATTAAACATATATCACAGTGTTCACGTTACGTTTTTGGAGGAAGTCTTCTGTTATCTTTTATGCTATTGCTATGTATTTTTAATTTTTGTGCTATTTAATTTTTCATGTGATTATGAGTCTTGTCTCCTCTGCTGGACTGCAAGCCCTTCGAAGGCAATTTTCATATTTTATCCTTCTTTGAATATCTGCTGCATGAATGAATGATGAAATGAAAGTTATCTGTCCCTCTCTGTATTTCTAAGTGACGTTGGTTTGTCTTTTTGCTTTGAGGCCCTAGCATGTGCACCATGTTAATGGAAAAAGTCACCGTGAGGGAAACTGGCAATGGATACATCCCCGCTTGTATAGAAAATGATGGACGTTTCTCACCAGTGCAATGTGACCAGGATCAGGAGAGCTGCTGGTGTGTGCTCGAGAATGGTGAGGAGGTGCCGGGAACACGAGTCGCTGGAGGCCGACCCTCATGTGAAAGTAAGCCATGGTAGGACTGACCTGATTAGGGGATGGGGCCTGGGGCTGAGCCTAGGGAGGCAAAGCCTGGGACAAATTGCTCTCTGCATCTCCACTGATTCCAATATCATTGTAAGGTGAAAGCAGGATAATGGATTCATTTATTCATTCATTCAATAACTATTTTTAAGCATTTGCTATATACAAACCACTGCTTTGAAATGAACATCAAGGACAAAGGAAACAGATATTATATGAGAAGTGTGACTTGAGCTGATGTGTAGGGAGAAAGGGAATAAAGGATTATAATGGTGGTGGAAGATTCAGAGGATGATTTTATACATACACACAAATATGTATTCACATGCACAATGCACACATACATATATATGTATATGTGTTGTGTGCATGTGTATATATCTGTATACATGCCTGTGTGAAGGCATGTATATGTGCGTGCACCAATCAATAAATAAACATTTATTAATACTTACCATGTATCAGACACTGTGGCATATATGAATATATTTGCTTTTAGTCTTTGTTAGTACAAGGTATTGCCTAACTGGCTACCTCTCTGAGTGACTGCCCAGCTGCTGGTAATGTAGAAGTAGGAGAATGCCCAAGTGTGGCGTCTGGAACACTCCTCCCGATTCATTGTAGCCTGAGGAAGGTTCTTCTGGCTAGAGTTAAAACCCTACTTTCGGGGATACAAAGAGACAAGACTCATATCCAGTGCAGAAAGAAAATAGGGTGTTGCCTATTATTTTCCAGGCACCATGCTAATTGCTTTTACAAATATTATCTCGTTTGATCCTCACAATAACTCTTTGAAGTAGAATGTTATTGTGGTCTCCATTTTACAGTTGAGAAAACTGAGGCCAGCAGAGGTTAAGTGACTTGCCCAGAGACAGACATGTAGGTGTAGAGGAAAGATGACCAAATTAGGATCCAGGACCTAGGTTCTGTGAGATGGATCAGCACACAATTTCTGGGGACCCTACATTATCCCATACAGCTGTATCATTTTTATTGATATCTTTTTTTGACAGCATCTTCATTTCTAAACATAATCTTTCCCTGATCACCCCACACAGTGAGTTGTCCCTTATAACCAAGTATAAAAAAGAAAGAGGAAGAGGAAGCAGTTCAGCAAAACTAATTGTACATGACCTGAGTATACACAGCATTCTGCATCCAAAGTCTTCTAAATTTGCAAAGATGAAAGGGAGGTTCTGCTATAAAACATTCCTTTCTGGGTTCTAACATTCTGGATCCTAAGGTCCCTTCTAGCTCTTAGATTCTGTGCTGTTATGATTCTTTGGCAGCTTTATAAAACTCAGTAGGAAGTATTATGATGTACAGGAATTTACTACTGGGAGTATATCAGGAAAGCAGTGGGGTGTTGGAGCAGAAAGGTTACTTGAGGGAAAGATGTAAAAAACTGCTGAGAGACAAGGCCAAGTTGCATGAAGATGCCAATAAAAATAGCAATAGGGAGATCTGCCTGAATTCCCAGAATTTCAGGGGCCATCTAGTCTAACCAGTGATGGAACAAGAACCCCCCCCCCCCTGCTATATACAGGAAAAATTATTCCCCAGCCTTTGCTGGAAGACCACCAAGCAGGGGAAATGTACTCCCCTGCAAAGTGGTCCATTTCACTTACAGACAACTCTCATTATTACCATGAGCCCAAATTTGCCTTTTGCAACTTCAGTAAAAACGGTAGTAGCCCCTGATCCCAGAACTATTCTCTATGGCTAAACAGAATGTCTGATTCCTTTTGCATGTGTTGGCCCCTTAAATATATGAAGAAAATAAATGTTCGTCCAAACAATCCTCATGTGGCCTAATCTTAAGGTCCTCTAATATTCTGGCCACCCTTCATCTTATCAGCAATGCCTTTCCTAAAAGATGGCTCCCCAGACTGGATAGTATATACTAGAGATATTATTGGATCAGAGAAGAGTACAAAAGTATTACCAACTCTCTGGGCCTTGACATGATGACTCTCTTATTAAGACCAAGGTGTTGCTTAGAGTGATTAGAGCTTTGGGTCTGGAGTCAGGAAGACCTTAGTTCAAATCCAGCCCCAGACACTCTAGGAAAGTCACTTAGCCTCTATCTGACTCAGTATCCTTGTCTGTAAAATGGGGATAATAATAGCACCTACCTATCAGAGTTGTTGTAAGGACCAAATGAGATAATATTTGTATAGGGCTCATAGTAGGTATTTAATAAATGCGTTTCCTTCCTTCTTAGCTCAATCTAATAGCGTGCTAATGTTTTTGACTACATCAACATGCTGTTGACTCACCTTGAGATTTTAAATGACTTGTTACCAAGATTTGTTTATTCCACCTTTGCAATATATCTTGAATATGTCCCCTTATCTTTTCTGACACTGACACCATCCTGGTTCATGACCTCATTACCTCACACCTAGACTATCACAATAGCCTGCTGGTGGATCTGCCTGCCCCAAGTCTCTCCCTTACCCAATCCATCATCCAACCAGCAGCCAAAGTAAATTTCATAATGGATAGGTCGGACAATGTCACCCCTTCCTCCTTACTCAATAATATCCAAGGCCCCCTATTATCTCCAGGATCAAAATAAAAGCTGCGGATGTTGAAAGCCCTTCATCACCTGTCTCCTACCTATCTTCCCAATCTTCTTATACCTTACTGTCTGTCATATACACTTTGATCCAAACGACACTGAACTCCTTGCTGTTCCTCCAACAATACATTTTCACTCGATATCTTCCATGCCTGGGATTCTCTACATTCTCATCCCTCCCTCCTAGCTTATAAATCTCAGCAAAAATCTTCTGAAGGAAGGCTTTTTGGTCTCCTTTAATGGCAGTATCCTCCGGAGATGATCTCTAATTTATCTTGAATTTGTCTTAATTTTATCATGATTCTTTGCATGCTGCCTCGTCCCGTTGATTGTACACTCACTCCTCGAGGGAAGACGCTGGGTGTTTTGTTTTGTTTTTACCTTTCTTTATATCTCTAGAGCTCTGCCTGACCCACGATAGATACTTAGCAAATGTTCATTGATGTGCCTTGACTAAAACTCCCAGATCTTTTGCCTTCCCTATCTTGTGTTTGTGAAGTTAAAGTTAATTCTTTCACTCAGATGTAAGACTTTACATTTATCCCTATCGAGTTTTTTTCTTATTTAGTTCACTTCAGTGTTACGACTCATCCACTGGCAATTTGGGGTTACATATAAAGTTGAAATGTATGTCGTTAGTTCTTTTATCCAAGTTATCAATAAAAACACTAATTAGCTCAAGGCTAATCACAGAACCAAGAAATACTCCATTAGAGAACTTCTAAGATGACTGTGAGCCTTAATAAAGAGTCTTTGGGTCTCCCATTCAACCATCTCTAAATTCACCTACCTGTACCATTTGTCTAGCTCAGCTTCTCTTTAACTTTTCTACAAGAATCTCATGAGAGAAATGCTTTGCTATAATTGAGACTTACTATTTTTAGTGATCTCCTGATCTAAACAGTCTAATAGTAACCTTGTCAGAAAAAGACACAAGGTCAGTCTTCCACAATTTGTTTTTGATGAAACCAAGGTGTTTCTTTGTGATCACCACTTCATTTTCTAAATATTCACAAACTATCCCTTTAGGAATATGACCTAGATTTGGCCAGGAGTGGAAGTCAAGCTCATGGACCTATATTTTACATTCCCTACTCTCCCTCTTAATTGGGAAAATGGGACAATATCTACCCTACTTCAGTCCTGTGGTTCCTTTGAATCTCTTTGTCAATGGGATTGTCCTGCAGATCTAAGAAGATCTAAGAAGAACCAAGACTCTTTTGAGGCATTCTACCAAACTGTTATCTATACCTGATATGTACAATGAGACAGACAGCAGAGAAGCAAGAGGCATAAGCTCAAATTATCAGCCTTCCACCATAGTGGGGTGGGGAAACATGCTATTAGAGAGACACTATGATAGAACGAATGATGAACTTGGAAACTAGAGACCTTAGTACTAGTATTAGCTCCATCGCTAGGTAGTTAATTGGATGTGATATTGGACATATCATCTTCAGTTTCATCTACAAAATTGGAATAACAGTGCTTATCCTATTTACTTTGTGAAGTCATTGTAAGTACTTTGTAAACTGCTAAGTACTTTATACATTCAAATTATCATTATTACTAATAGGTATTTATTTTGTTATTAATTAGTTATTATTGCCAATTATCATTAGATTGTGAAAATTCTTATTTGCCTTCTCCTATATGGTTAATAAGAGCTACTGTAAGTATAGAAAGAGCCTTGGATTGAAAGTCAGGAAACCTGGGTTCTTTATTTCGGTTTTACCATTTATTTGTTTAGGATTTTCATCCTAACTTTGTGCCTAGAGAAAGGTACCTATCCCATAGTAAGTGTTTAACAAAGGCTTGTTGACTTACTGACTAAGCAAATCATTTGAACTCTAGACCTTAGCTCCCTTATCTTTAAAATAAAGGCATTGGACCAGATGATTTCTCATGTCCCTTTTGGCTCTTGAATGCTAGGACCCTGCCCCAGAGATTTGATAGGGGTAGAAGAACTTTGTAAAATACAAAGTACTGTACCATGTAAGGGATTATTGTTCCTGGGCCTGGGGTATAAGTTCTATGATCTTATTTGACCTGACATTCCTGTCCTTGTCCTAATTTCTCATGTATCCTGAACAGGCAACTAGGAAACAGGAAAAGCCATTCACAAGCTGTGGAATGTGTCACAGTAAGGGATCGGGACAGGTCTGTGGTTCAGCATTAGTGGAGACATTTGCCAAGTATACACATGTCACTTTGTTCTGTACGCTGGATACAATGAGAGTTTTCACCAGAATAGTCTCCACAGATGTTTTCCTTGTAAGACTTATAGCCTATTAGTGCTGGAAAGAGGCTTTGTAATCTTCCCTCAATTTACAGATGGGGAAACTGAGGCCCAGAAAAGCTTGCCCAAAGTTACACAGGAAGGTGGTGGCAAAGCTAAGCAGGTTCCTAAGTCCACGTTCAATGTTCTTGCCTTTTCCCCAAGCCTCCTTTACTGTGTCCCTTTAACATTTGAGGAATCAAATTGATCATATAATTGTGTTAAAGTCATATGAAAACCAGTTTGGGGAATTGAGGGTGCTTAGCTGGACAAGAGAACTCCATAAAGAAGGAGGAGATGGGACATTATTGATGGCTTCCATTATGTGGAGGGCCATAAGGTGTTAGACTGAATCCCTTTGACTATGGAAGGTAGATCTAGGAACAGAGTGGAAGAAATAGACCCATTTGAGCTTAGTATAAGGCCAGGCTTCCATAGCAAATAGAACTGGTCAAAAGAGGTATGGGCCACCTCAGGAGGTAGAGAGCTTTTAATTGTTAAAAGTTTTAGTGGTTTTTGTCAGGAATTTCTCACTTCCCTTTTCATCTCTGTATTATAGAATTCTGACTTCTTTCAAAGCATGACTTAAATACCTGCTTCCTATGGGAGACTTCTCCTGATGATGCCAGTTTTTAATACTCCCTGTCTCTGTCTCTGTCTTTCTGTTTCTGTCTCTGAATTGTATTTGATATATTTCCCACCTCTTCATATTTATACATGGTGAAGCCCTTTTGTAGAATATAAGTTCCCTGAGGGCAAGGACTGATTCATTTTTATTTTTGTTCTGTTGGTGCCTATCATAGTTCTTTGAAAGTGCCTTAATTGGTTGGTTGAATTGAATTGTTGAACCCAATCCTGGTGAGGGGTACAGAGTCCAAAAGTGTCTGAATTGAGAGCGATCTTACAAGTCATCCAGTACTCTCTGTGATCAAATGGATATCCTCTGATGGTCCTTTCTGCTCTGAGATTCCACGATTCTTTGAACTCTCTCCCAGGGATGATTTGTAACTACAGGACAGCATGGGGACTTCAGTGGTACTATAAAAAGGTTGAAGGACACACTTGCTTGGCAATATGGGAGTGTGGATGAAATTATGAGTGTTAGCAGCAAAGGTGTTAGCATCTTATGTAATATTTGTAAATTCATGAAGCAAATCCTTGACAGCTAATTCAAAACATTCATTATTCTGGTTCCAAAAAGGGAATCTAGGGAAAACAGACTTACAAAATTTCTCTCTCTCTCTCTCTCTCTCTCTCTCTCTCTCTCTCTCTCTCTCTCTCTCACACACACACACACACACACACACATGCAAACACACACAGAGAAGGGGTTATCTAAGCAAAATAATAAGACAGAAAAAAAGATAGATGATATTTATATAACACATTACAGTTTATAATATACTTTCCCATGGTTAACCCATTTGATCCCTCCAAATAAACATATGAGGCAGGCAATGGATGTATTATTAATACCATTTTTAATAGAAGTGACTTGCCCAAGGTCACACAGCCAGTGAATGGTTGAGCCAGGGTTTACGTCCAGAAACAGTGACGTCTTACTTCTTTGCTCTTTCTTACCCCAGTAGCCTGAGGTATTCACACAGCTCTAAATGCCCTATTCCATATTACTCAGAGGCATCTTCTTCAAGTAGAAAGAACAGAAGACTGGGGGAGGGGGGAGAATGGGTCAAGAAATGGGTTTAAATTACAAGTTTTCTGCTGATTAAATGTGTGATCTTGAGCACGTCCTCTCAAATTCAATAAACATTTGTAAAGTAGATCCCATTAATTGTGCAGAGAACTTTGGGAGGTTCTGGGAGATATTCAGAGGATTGGTCATGGCTGCCCTCTTGAAGCTTGTAGTCTAGTGCAAGATTACAAAGTATATACAATAACACCAAAAAATGTCACAAAGTTTGATAAGAGACCATAGCAGGAAAAGAATATTCAAGCCTTCAGGAGGAAAATGGCATAAGCTAGGGCTTGCAGGATGGGTAGAACTTTAGTATGCAAAGATGGGTGGAGAGGGAGTTTTAGAAATGGGAAAAAAGAATGAGCAAAGGTTTATAGATATGCAAGCATGGTATATCTATTGGGGACTGTGAATGGTTTGTTAAGCATGTAATGCATGTGCGTATATGTGTTGCTATGTTATCAGTGTGAAATAAAGCAGAGAATGGAGGTAGCTGACATGTTGTGGATGACCTTGAAGGAGTTTGGATTTTATTGGGTAGGCAATGGAGAATTCTCAAAGGTGTTTTTGCAGAACCTTTCCAGCTTGATAGATTTCCATCTGTTGAGACCGCTTTATAGAGCACATCTGTTTCCCATGGATTTTGTATACATTGTTTTATTTATCTAGAATCACTTTTGAGGTGGAAAATAACTTCAGGGGTCATTTAACTTAACCCTATCATTTTATGGGACTGGCTACACAGTTAATCCAGGGAGAAAGAAGGTGAAAAATCCCCCAGAGACCTCATTCACTGTAGTCTCCTTTGTTCCCCTGTAAAACAAAAGATTGGTAGGTCTTCATTGAAGCTGAGGTGAAAAGAATTGTTTTTCTTCAATAAAGAAGAAATCAGCGGCCTACTTGTGAGCCCTAACACTTTCCCCAATAATTCTCCACTTAAGCCCTACTCTAATGCCCTATGACAGTAGAGTGGTAAAGCTGAGTTCTCTGATATTGTACTGTATGGCAGGGGACCACAAGCCGAGGATGATGCCACCAAACTGGCCTGACTTTGTGCATGGGTCTCTAGCCATGGATTTTATGTTGGTCATCTGGGAACAAGCCTGGCTGAGTTCAGGGAGGTTCCTCAGTAGGTTGGCTGTAGAGGTATTAATATTTTAGACTCTGAAGCCCTTGTAGACTGCCTACCAAGTGGTGGAGGGGCTGTGATCTGAAGCAAATGCCTACAACAGAAGAAATCATAGATCCTTTAAGCACTTAGACATAATCAGAAAGAACATCCTATCTTTGATGTTTACGAGATGTGTGATCTTGGACTAGTAATTCAACCTCTCTGGACTAGTTTCCTCATCTATAGAAGGAAGAGGTTAGACTAGATTATTCCTGAAATCCTTCTATCCCTAGAACCATTTTCCTGGGATCTAGTTCATATTTCTCATTGGATAAGAAGAAAATTAAATGTGATGCAATGAATAGGTCTTGAACAATTACTATGTGCTTCATTCTGGTTGCTCTTAGAGATGAAAAGTGGTCCCTGCTCTTATGGAATTTATGGTTTGGAGATGAGATTAGACACTGATATCTATTATCTAAGGTGGAAAGGTAAAGTATTAGCATCTCTCAGAGGAGGTAGAGATCATTTCTATGATCTCTACACAGGGATTCTTAACCTTTTCGTGGCCTGGATCCATTTTACAGTCTGGTGAAGTCTATGGACCCTTCCTTAAAATAATGTTTGTTGCCTACATTCATCATTGAGAAAGATGCTATGTTTCAGTGAGAGTTTAACTTTTACTCCCCATACAAGTTTACTGGTTTCCTTGGAGATGTGGACCAGGTTAAGAATCCCTGGTATTGAGAGATCATAGAAGGCTTTATAGAGGAGAGGTGGCCTTTGATTTGTCCCTTTAAGTGTAGCTAGGCTTTCTAGTTGCAGAGATGAGAAAAGTGTTTTAAGCATTGGGAGAAAAAGGGAGAGTGAAGGCATGGAAGCAGTACCAGATGCTGAATTGTCTACTTGGTAAGCAAGAGATGTAATAGCCATGAGAAGCAGCATGAGGTAAAGGAAGGAGTCAGGGAGAGCTGGGTTCAAGTCCTACCTTTCACAATGTTAGTTGTGTAATCATGGGCACTCAACCCCTGAGAGCCCTCGGCACATTGTTTAGACTTTAAGTTAAAGGTAGTTCCGTTCGCACTGGAAGTTTTCCTCCATGTCTATGAAATGATAGCTCTGTATCTCCATCCGTACTCGCCCCCCTTTCTTCTTCTCACCACCCCCAAAAGTTACCATGATACCTAAGGGAGCATCTATGCCTGTAATAATTATCACTTTAGGTTCGATAATTCCACCTATGGTAATTAAGTGCTTTGTATAATGTCTTGTGCACCATTGGAAGGGAAGGAAGGGTGAGCTGAAGAAAACAACAATGACATAATTGGTGCCTTCAAGGCATTTATAATCTAATAGGAAAGAGAGAGTCGGGCAAAAATGCCCAAATAACTATGACACAACACAGAAGATGGTAAGTGAGGAGAACTCCACCTTCTTCACTGAAGAGCATCACTGATTTATGACCCCAGATTTGTGTTAATCAATCTAATAACTAAGCAAATTTCTCACCAAGGGCAGTTTCTGGTTCTACATGATCCAGAGCTTCACTCGAGTTACTTAGATTACTTGAATTAATCTGTGATTTCAGCTAGATGGCATAGTGGATTGAGAGTCAAGATAGACCTGAGTTCAAATCCAATCTCAGATACTAGCTGTGTGACTCTGGACAAATTACTTAACCTCTGTCTGCGTATTTCCACACCTGTAAAATTGGGATAATAACAGCACCAGGTTTGTTGTGAAGATAAAATCAGAAAATATTTATGTAATCATAAGCAAGGTGGGATTTCTGTTGTTTTCTTTTTGGAGACCAGTGTCCCAGGCTCAGGCTAAATTGTGAACATCTGAAGAATTGATCTCCTTTGAACCCTGATAATTCACAACTGTGCTGAGTCATGTAGGTTTCATGCCTACTGACTCTGAGCCACTCAGGGGCTGAGTCTTTGTTATATATTCTGAGAGGTTAGTATTTTGTTTCGGGGGTTCACTCATGATAAGGATCTTTGGATTTCCTGGTTGAGACTGAGTAGTCATTTGTTAAGAGCCCCCAACTTCTTAGCTATCTGGGCTCCCTCAATTCAGTGATGTATGTAAAGTATATAGCAATATTGCTGTGTTCAGATAGCTGGAGCCCTATCTGTTGGTCTTTGTGCTAATTTCTCTGTTTGTATTTTCTATAATCACTTCTTTCTCTGTAATTAAAGTAGATTGTTAACCTCTTTAAAGCTATCTTTCCTTTATGAAGCAAATCAAAAGAACACAGGTGTGTCAGGATGCTTGCTACTACAATTTGTAAAGCAAGTTTTAAAGTGCAATGTAAATAGTAATTAAATTATTATCCACTACACCATGCTGCCTGGTATATTGCTACAGATATTATCATCATCTTCCTTTTATAGTTAGGAAAACTGCTCAGACAGGTTAACTGATTTGTCCATTGTCACACAGTAAGGGTTCAAGGCAGGATTTGGACATAGATCTTCCTGTTTCCAAATCCAGAGCTTTCCTGCCTCATAATGTCTCTCTAAGGACTTTTATGTTACTCCCTCCTTCATGAGTCATTATTTGCCATATGTTACAGCCTACGTGTGTACCCAATATATTTTTCCATTTTCTTTTGGGTTACCAATGAATGGAATTATTTCATGGTTGTGATGTTCTGTGATTCTCAGACCTATAGTATTACTGGGAGAATATTTAATGTTAAAGAGATGGATTTTGTGTCAGCCAGCAGCTTGGAATCACTGAAGCACCATGTAATTTTCCCAAATGAGATCCAGCCTTTCATCCTCTCCTTTTTTCTTCCTCTTCCCCAGTTCTAAGCCCAGCTTATTATCCATCCCCAAAGCCTATCCCAGATATATGTTCAAGGGTCTATCTTTGCAATTGAATGCTTTAATTTGGGCAATATACATCTTTCCTTCACTTTGCCCATATTAATACCTAATAATGTCAATCATTTATCTCCCATTTCTCCTAGGTCCTCAGTGTCCACTGCCCTTTAGAGCCTCTGATGTAGTCCATGGAGTAGTTCTTTGTGAGAAGGGTACAGACCAAGGACAGGTTGTTCAGCAATGCCAGGTTATATGTCGCCAGGGCTATCGAATTGCTTTGCCCCAGGGTCCATTTATATGCAATGTGGAGAATCATCGATGGATTTCAGAGCCTCCTCTGCCTCAGGCTTGTCAGAGTAAGTAAATGTAGAATTGATCTCTCTTTATAACTCACTTAGTCATGTGGTATTCCCATAGGTGCTATATAGTTTTTATGAATTTAACATGTTTTAGTATTTATTTAATTTGAGAACTCAACATAGTTTTTTAGTTTTGTTTTTAGTATTAAAAAAAATGCCCAAGCTACAAACTAGAAGGCTCTAGTTGAATGCCTTATTCCAGATGACCTCCAGATGTTCCACTGGGTGGAATGGGAGTGTTTAGTTGTAGGATCAAGTATAGGTGTAGAGTGTGAGGGTTGTTGAGCCCTTTTCAGGGCTGCTTTCTACCTGTGGTATCCACCTGATCCACCCAACTCTTACCTGTGGTTCCGAGAAGCTGAGTATGTGCAGCAGTCACACAGGTAGACCATTTAGACAGTCTAAACTGGATTGAGAGTAGCCAAGAGGTCTCAAACCCTTCAGTGAGTTACGGAGGTGTCTACCCCAAGCATGTGAAGATTTCCCACAGTGAAAGGGAAGGATGAGAACAATTTGTTCCAACCACCAAGAAGGCAGCTGAAGTAGGTGGTATGGAGTAGGTACAGCTCCATTAGACATCAAAGATGCCAAGGTCATCCCCTGCATCCTGAGCCATCACCAGTCGTCTTGACTTTTGTCTTGATGCTTGGTGACTTCCAGATGACTCTGGAAGAGAGGGGGAAGTTGATGCTCATTTTGGCCTAACTGCCAAAAAAATACATGTTCTCCACCAGCCAGTGCCACCATATGGAGAAATATGCTATGGATAAGTTCCCTTACCTTGGTAGAGTAGTTTCCAAGGTTGTACACATGGATGATGTGGTTGACACACATTGTCAGAGCTAGCTCAGTGTTTGGGAAGCTCCTAAAGAAAGTATGGGAGAGAAGAGGTATTAGATTGCCTACCAAAGTGAAGGTCTACAGACCTTGTATGCTTGTGAAAGCTGGACAGTCTACCAGCATCATGCCAGGAAGCTGAATCACTTTCGTTTGAATTGTCTCGGTAAGATTCTGAAGATCACCTGGCTGAATAAGGCACCAGACACTGAGGTCCTTTCTTGAGTTAAACTATCAAGCATTCAAACTTTCCTGTAGAGAGTGCTACTCTGATGGGCTGGCCATGTTGTTCACAAATGCTAGAAGTATATTTGCCTAAAAGACTATTTTTATGGAGAACTCACACAAGGCAAGCACTCATATGGAGGTCAGAAGAAATGGTACAAGGATACTCTTAATGTCTGTCTGAAAAACTTTGGAATTGATTGCCTGTCATGGGAGGCATGGGACCGCCCAGCGTGGCATGCCTGCATCAAAGAAGGAGTTGTGCTCTATGAGTGAAGCAGAATTGCAAAAGCTCAAGAGAAACGTGAGATGCACAAATTTAGAGACATTTCCACTCCCAATGTTCCTGTGGACTATTTGTGCCTGACTTGTGGTAGAACCTCCTGAGCTCCCATTGGTCTGATCAGCCACAGTTGAACACACTGTACCTTGACTCCAACATAGTGATGTCATTTTGGTCCTCTTTGAGAACAGAGGACAACAACCAACCATATGGTTTTTATGAATGTAATATGTTTGGGTATGTATTTAATTTGAAAACTCAACATAGACTTTTTGGGTAATCAAAGAAATGCCCAAGCTACAAACTAGAGGTCTCTAGTGAAATGCCTTCTTCCCAATGAGCTCCAGATGTTCCATAGGGTGTAGTGGGAGTGTTTAGTTGTAGGATCAAGTAATTTTGTTAATTCTGCAGCAATCCATACCTCCAGAGAATTGCCGTCTTTGAGGGCCATGTCAGGATTGCTCAGGATTTCTCATTTAGAACGCCTTTCTGCTGCCCCCCAGTGTGCACCCATAGGCACTCACAGGTATAGGACGGACAGGGTCAATCGTATCCTGCTTCCTCTACCTGAGGATGTGGGACGTCCCTCCTCCCATACTTTGTGAAGATATCTCTTCATTCTGATAGTTCTCCCATCTGTTTCCCTTCAGTAACATCAGTCTCAATAGTATTGCTATCATGTGTGAGAGATGATACTTGTTCTATTTAACCTCAGAGGGCAGAGGTCACCAAAACTAGAGGCAAAGAAGGTAATCTAGGCTTGATGTTGGCAAAAACATCCTAATGATTAGTTATCCTACAATGGAATGAGCTCCCTTGGGAAGTGGTAGGTTCTTTCTAATGGAGCTCTTCAGGTAAAGTCTAGGGGACCATTTGTTGAGGATGCTGTGAGAGGATTCCTTTGGATGGAATTGGGCATTGGACCAGATGGCCTCTGAGGTTTCTTTTAAATCTGAAATTCTGGGGTTCTGGGATTGGCTGGATTGACTGACCATATCTGTACTTCTTGTATGCATCTATATTTGCTTTTGTTCTTGTATTGTTTCTACACAATTCTCATCTTTTCTATCAGATTATAACCTGCTTGGGGGCAAGAACCATTATTCCTCTTAGTCTCTCACCTGAGGGAGGAGCTCCAGTGAAGTGGACTGATTTATGGGAACATACTGATAAGAATCAGGCAGGATAAGAATCTCAGCAATCATGGAACTTAAAGAGTAACAATTTATTGGACAGCATCCCTGAAAATTGAGAATTTGGATACTTCCAGCCATGGAAACTCAATACCTTTGAAGTCAGATCATTTCATTATTGGGCAACTCTTGCTAGGAAGATTTAGCTCATAGGCCTCTTAAGTCTATTTTCTTATAAATCTCATCCATTATTTCTAATTTTGCTCTCTGGGACCAAACACAACAACTCTGATCTTTCTTCCTCAAGGCCTCTATTTAAATACTTAAAGTTCTCTCTTTGGACTAAGCATCACTATTTCCTTAGAGTGATGCCTGTAGGGCAATGCTTAGAATTCCCTCACCATCTTTGGTGTGGGAATTCTTTCACCCAAGGCAAGTTGTATCCCTTCCAGGTCTTTTTATCCTCTGGTATTTTTCTCCTTTTCTTGGTTTCCAAGGTAACTGAAGGAAAGTTCTTTCTACAGAGTAGAAAATTCTCTAGTTACAATGCTGATGGATTGTTCCTTCTGATGTGCTTACAGAACTCCAGTTGTTGCAGACTGTGCAAACCCAAGTACAATTCCATCTTCGGCTTCCCCCGGGGAAGATGTGCAGTGCTGACTACTCTGGCTTACTTCAGGCCTTCCAGAGTTTTATCCTGGATGAGCTAAAGGCCCATGGCTTCTGTCAGATTCAGGTATTTCCCAGGTTTGAGCAAGAATGAGAACTTACAGTAGGGAAAGGGCCTCAGCTGGTGACAAGGACCCTTCAGGCAAAGAATGTTACATACCCTATTCACCCACCAACACCATTCACATTGAAGGCCCAACATTTTTTTCAAGTAGCTACTTTGAAAAATCTCCGTGATTTGAGGTAACTGGTGGTTACCAAGAGGGTGTTGAGAGAGAAAAAAACAAGAAAACCACTTCATCCAATTAAGAGGTAGCCTGGATACTGGAAACAGTGCTGGTCTAGCAGTCAGGAGATGTGGTTTCACATACCACCCTCAACAGTTACTAGACACATGATCCAGGATAATTCACCTCTGGGAGATTTTAATTTCTTCATCTATAAAATGGGAACGATAATAATACTTTCATTACCATACTCACAGGATTGTTGTGAAACAAACATTTTGAAACTTTAAAGTACCATAAAATTGAGGGCATTTCATTATTATAAATGCACATTATTACAAAAGGGTATAATTTGATTGAAAACTCTGTAAATGGCCAGAGTAATTAATACAGTTTGGACCTCATAACAGGACTAAAGCAATACTGGAACATCTTCAGGCAGTGCCCCATTTTCTAATAATGCCCAGGTCCCAACTGGAAATCTTTTTTTCTCTCTCTGACCAAAGATAGATAGATAGATATAGATACAGATATGTATATAGACATATATACAAACACATATGTTCATACATCTATACATGATATAGGTATATGTATATATGTATATATCTACACACAATATAGATACACAATATATGTTTATATGTGTGTATATATATCTATGCTCACTATATATACACACATAATGTATGTGTATGTATATTTGTGTATGTACACAAATATATACACATATACATGCATACATACATGTATATGTGTGTATAAGTTCTCTCTATATATTTAACTAACAAGCTAAACTATATATAATATACATAATTATGTACATACACTAAAGGCATATATATTATTTTTGTGTTTATACATATATAATTATACTTGGTGGTGTTATGTATATTTGTAAATGTATATGTACATAGAAGTATATATACATATGTGTGAATGTGTGTATATCCATCTATCTATCTATCTGTCTTTCTATCTATCATTTATCTGTCTATCATCTATCAGTCTGTCTGTCTGTCTGTCTATCTATCATCTATCTGTCTGTCTGTCTATCTATCTACCTATCTACCTCTCTATCTCTACCCTATTATTATTTCTTCAGGCCCTGTTAAAGGGGTGCTTTCAGGGTGGCTAGGTGGCACAGTGAATAGAGTACCGGCCCTGAAGTCAGGAGGACCTGAGTTCAAATAAGGCCTCAGAC
Source organism: Petaurus breviceps papuanus (assembly GCF_028583685.1). Taxonomy (NCBI): domain Eukaryota; kingdom Metazoa; phylum Chordata; class Mammalia; order Diprotodontia; family Petauridae; genus Petaurus; species Petaurus breviceps. The sequence goes on along the minus strand of NW_027187460.1, from coordinate 17,628,582 downwards.
ACTTAACACAAAAACTAGCTGTGTGACCTTGACCTTGGGCAAGTCACTTAACCCCAACTGCCCTCCAAAAAGCAAAAAAAAGGGGGGAGGGTGATTCCTATAGAAGACCTTGCCTTCATAACCTGCATTCTCAGCTCAGTACTGTCCCCTATTGGTAATGGGGCTGAAATTTGTCAGCCAAAAACAATCCAAGACCCTATTGTTTAGCAGAGCTCATGGCTAAATTTACATCACAAGCTGGTTCCCTCTATGACTTGATAAAACCTTGTCCTACCTATAAACAAAGCCAAGGACATATATATGAATATATGTATGTACATTTAGCAACTATAGGCGTATACACAGATACATGTATAAGTGTCTATATCTAGAGATCGACATACATTGTGTAGGTGCCATATAACTAACAGCAATGGGGAGGAGAAGGATTGGTATAATATGTGTGTGTATGTGTGTGCACATAGATATGTGATATAAACTTATGATTCCATTTGCTAAGGATTTTCCAGGTCTGGGTCACTGTGAACATGAGTGATCACATCACATATGTCAGTGACAGGTTTTGAGTTCAGGTTTTCCTGATTCCAAATTCCACCCTCTATCTGTTGTACCAAACTTCCTTTCAAAGACTCATGTATTATAACAAATAACAGTAATTATACAGAATTTATATGAGATTTTAAGGTTTGCTGAAGTGCTTTCTGTACATTGTCTCATTTAATCCTCATACCAGCCTTGTGAAGTAGATGCCATCATTATTATCATTTTATAGCTGATGAAACTGAGAGGCTGACCCCCTTTGGACTCCCCAGCTAGAAAGCAGCTGAGGTGGTATTTGAACCCAAATCTTTCCAACTCCTAGGCAAGCACTCTATCCATTTCTAGGCAGCCTCTACAGATTGTAAGGCTAATACGCTAGTACCAATACTATTATTCACATTAATATAGAAGCTTAACGTTTGCTAAACATTTACCTCCCAGCAAACACGGGAGGTAGGTCAAATGCAATCAGCACACCCAGGATCAGATTGTAGAACAAAGTGAACACGTTATCTTGGTCCTTCAATCCCAAGCAGAGCAGCTACAAGGCATAGAGACTCAGAACTCAGCAAAGCCAGACAGGAGGGAGGAAAGAAATAAGAAACATCTGGTGGGGCCCTAATTAGGATCTTTCATTATCTACTGCCTCTGTTGTCTGCTTGTCCTCCAGGGCCCACATGCTCTAATAATTTCCCACATCATTTGTTTTCCTGTTTAAAGTTTGCATGTGTTGAATTGTAGCTGAATTATTTCTCTGTTGTGGGAGATATTCTCTCTCTCTGTGTCTCTCTCTCTGTCTCTCTCTCTGTTTCTCTCTGTCTCTCTCTCTGTGTCTCTCTCTCTGTCTCTCTCTCTCGGTCTGAGCTCCAGTGCCCTGATTAATGAAAATTTGTTAAATTCTCTTATTGCTGTACTTGGTTATGACCTAGTGGCCCTACACTGCAGTCAACTACTCCCTAATAACCAAGAAATTGTTTCATGCATTCATTCATTTATGCATTCATGCATTCATCCATCCAATTCAACAAGCTTCTATAAAACACCTCTCAGGCACTGTGCTAGGCATTTTCAATAAACATTCATTAAGTACCCACCATATAGTCACTAAAGACAGTATGACTCAGTGTCTATAAGATTTAGTTTGGAGTCAGGGAGACCTGGCTTCAGGTCCTTCCTCTGGCACACATTATCTATGTGGCCATGGATAAAATCAGTGAATTTCTCAGTGACCCAGACAGATCTCCAAGATTAGCTGTTACGGATGAATCGAGGATGTATTTTGGTAGAAGATGTTTCCACAAGGGAAGTTTCCTATACCTATGAAATCATTGGTCTGCACTCCTAATCCTTCACCGCTCCCCATCTCAAGTACAATGTACTGTGCTTATCCCTGAGGGTGATATGAAAACACAACATGTTCTCAAAGTCTTAGTTGAGCTTTAAGCTATTCAAGCTGTAAATAAGACACATCCTTCATCCTCCAAAAGGGGTTATGTGAGATAGTGGATAGAGTGCTGGGTTAGGAGGCAGAAAGACTCATTTCTAAGTTTAAATCCTGCCTCTGACACTGAGTAGCTGTGTGACCCTAGGCAAGTCACTTACTTCCATTTCCTCATCTGTAAAATGAGCTGGAGAAGGAAATGGCAAACCACTGTGGTATCTTTGCCAAGAAAATCCCAAATGGGGCCACACAGAGTCAGATATAACTGACAAATGACTGACTGATAACAACAACCTGTCCTCAAAGAGCTTATAGTCTGATTGAAGATGATAAAATGTAGAGATACAAATATAATACAAAGTTGAATATAAATTCCATTTGAAAAGTAGAGTGGCTTTGTGGAATAGTGGCTAGAGAGCAGACCTTCGAGTCTTGAAGATGTGGGTTCAGGCCCTGCCTCCAACACAGCCTGACTGTGTGATCCCCCTAGGCACTGTACCAGTGAAGTCTCAGATTCAATTTTAAATCTGATGAAGTGCAGACTCTCTTCACATTTCACTAGAACAATTACAGTAACTTCCTAAGTTATTTATCTGCCTCAAATGTCTGCCCTCCCCAATCAACTCTCCGCACAGCTGTCAAGGTGATTTTCCTGGAGCACAGGAGAAGGTTGGGCCGTGTCACCACCCCATTCAGTAAGCTCCCATGGCTCTCTGTTACCTCTAGGATCATATATAAACCTCCATGTTTGGCATTTAAGCTCTTCACAACCCAACCACCACATGACTTTCCAGTCCTCCTGCATTCTTGTTTCCCCTTTGCACACCTTGTGTTCCAGTGAGATTGGCCTACTCGCTGCTCTACATGCATAATCCTCCATCTCCCACCTCCATGCCTTTGCACTAGCTATTTCCCTTAACTGAAATGCTATTCCTTCCAAGCTCTGACTGAGATTCCCCGGCTTCTTTTAAGACTCATTTTCTCTAGGAGTTCTTTCCCAGTGCCCCAGCTCTTAAGTGTCTCCACTTCTAAGATTTGTTGTTGTTCAGTCATGTCCAACTCTTCATGACCCGCATTTGGGATTTTCTTGACAAAGATACTGGAGTGTTCTGCCATTTCCTTCTCCAGCTCATTTTACAGATGAGGAACTGAGGCAAACAGGGTTAAGTGACTTGCCCAGGGTCACACAGCTAGTAAGTGTCTGAAGCCAGATTTGAACTCAGGAATATGAGTCTTCCTGACTCCAGGTCATACATATTGATATAAATAAATCTATCTATTTCTAGATAGGCGGATAGCTAGCTAGCTAGAAGGTAAGCTTCCTGAGGACAAATAATGTTTTCTTTCTCTTCCTCCTCTTCCTCTTCCTTCTTCTCCTCCTTCTTCTCTTTCTCCTCTTCCTCCTTCTTCTCCCCAGCCCTTAGCACAGTGCCTTACCACGTGGTAAGCCCTTAATAAATACCTATCAATTGTTTGACTCCAGATAAGCAGATAAGGAAGGGATTCATGAACCAAGTGACATTTGAGATAGAATTTGAACATTAGGCAGAATAGCAAGGTTTGAATATGGGAAATACAGGAATAAAGAATGATGCAGCAAAGGAGGGCAGTCAAGAAAGCAGAGGGTGTGTGTGGTCTATGAACAGTCCCGTTTAGCCTGGCTGTAGAGTACATGGGAAAGGACAGTGGGAAATAAACTGAAGAGAGAGGTTGGAGTCCAATTGTGTATACTTTTTTTTTGTTGCTGTTTTTTGGAGGGGGGAAGGTAGGGCAATTGGGTTAAGTGACTTGCCCAGGGTCACGTGGCTAGTTTTGTGTTAAGTGTCTAAGGCCTGATTTGAACTCATTCCTTGGTTACATGACTGTAGTGCAAAGATTTTGGTGCTGGGTTCAGTGCGATTCCCACTAATCACTGTGGTGCCTCTCCTAAGAACGCCTATGCTATGGGCTTGTGCTCATCAGTGTCACATTTTACCATGAATCTCTTGACTGAATCATTGAGTAAAACCTCTGAGTCATGAGGAAGAAGATGTTAAACACTCTTCATGAGCTCTAACTAATGTGTGTAAGAATATGTGGAAGGCATAATTTTTGTCTTAGACCCATCAGATGTTTCCTTAAGATGCTAGTTGTAATGCTTTAATTCCCTTTTATCCAGTTTTTTTTTTGGGGGGGTAACAACTGATTGTGTGAAAAGGAGGTTTCCAGGAGATTGGGAGCTTAGCAATAAAGATTTGGGAGCTAGGCAGAGGAAGAGATTATCTGGACATTGGTGGGGAAGAATGGTGGTAAAAATCATTGTTCAAAAATCTCGAATGGTTCTCCAGTGCCTACAAAATAAAGTGTAAATTCCTTAGGTTAACCTTCAAGGCTCTCCATGATCTGGCTCCAGCCTTCCTTTCTAGTTTTATCTCCTATTATTTCCCTTCATTCATATTGTGCTCCAGATAAATTGATTTATACTCCAATCCCTAAACATGAGTTTTCTTGTGCTCAATGCTTTAGCTTCCTATTGATATATACCTCATAGGTTCTGGAGGATAAAGGTAGGAGGCTTTCTAATATCTTTAAAATTATATCATAGAGAAGTCAGAAGACCTGATTTCTACTGTGCCATATTATACTCCATACTCTTGATTCAGTTTTCTATCCTGAGGCAATGGAAAGAACACTGATTCTAGAGTCAGATGGTGTGGATTCAAATGCTACCCCTAACACCTGCCATCTTGTGACTTTGGGCACATCACTTAACCTCCCTCCCTTGGTTTCAGTTTCCTCCCTTGTAAAACAAGGGACTTGGATTAGATGGCCTCTGAAGTCATTTCTACCTCACATAATTGTTGTTATGTTATTGTTATTGTTGTTGCTGTTGTGTTTGTCCTGGGTTTTGAAGAGGACCATGACATCAGGGAAATGATGATATGACTTGCAGTTGACTTTGATTTGAATGAGGAAGGGTTACCAGCCTCACTTTCTCCTCCAGCCATCTGGGTCCAGTGGCCAGGATGTTCATTCACCAGGATGACTAGAGATGGCCCAGGATGCAATGGGAGACCCTGGCCCCTTTAGGCTAGGGCCTTTTTAGGTTCTACCTTTGAGTGAGGTAGCACCCATTCAGTGAATAGGCCTGTTAAAGAAGTGAGTCAAGTCCCTTTAATAAAAAAAAAATGGGAGGGGAAGACCCTCAGTGTTGCTGGGCAAAAGAGAAACAGTTACTATAGAAAATCACTCTGAGCCAGGAGGGTCTAAAATATAACCATTAATTATTGGTTCTTGGGCAGGGACCTATTGTGGTCCAATCTCTGAGTTCTGTCGTGAAATATATTTAAGATTTGGTCTTTGAGAAAATGAAAGAGAGAGAGAGAGACAGAGAGAGAGAGAGACAGAGAGGGAGAGAGACAGAGAG
>NW_027187460.1:17613830-17623095 GCF_028583685.1 Petaurus breviceps papuanus | reverse complement strand
GGAGAGGGAGGGAGGGAGGGAGGGAGGGAGGGAGGAAGGAAGGAAGGAAGGAAGGAAGGAAGGAAGGAAGGAAGGAAGGAAGGAAGGAAGGAAGGAAGGAAGGAAGGAAGAAATCATGTCAGTAAACCCCAATTTAACTGGGCAGTCTCAGGCCATTGAAATTTACTTTCTTTTGGAGAGGAGAAGAAGGAGGGGGAAGGGAGAGGGAGGGAAACTGAGTTACCCAGCTGGCTGGGCCCCCATTCAGGTAACTCAGACTACTCACAGGTTGTGCTTGTCCTTCATTTTCAAAGAGAACCATAATGCTAAGGTCAGTGGAAAAGAACAAAGAAGTTGCAGCCTTTCTCTATTATCTAGAGAGATACATTTCACATTTCTCATTACATATAATCTGGGACATAATTTGCCGTCACCAAAGAATCTTTTAGAGTAATACTTTTACATATTAATAGAAGTAGATGAAATGAGTTGAAACTGCACTGGTCACGATTATAATTGTGAAAAAGACAGAAGTCAGCTTCTTAATGCCAAGGTCTTTTTCTTGGTATAGGTGAACACTTTTGGGAGTCCTGCCTATTTTCCCGTCTGTGATGATTCTACGGTACAAGTGGAGTGTCTAACTGTGGAGCGCCTGGCAGTGAATGTTACATGGAGGTCCCGGCTAGAGGACATCTCGGCAACCTCTCTTCCTGACTTCCATGACATTGGTGTGCTGTCTTCATACGTTAGTGGGGTTAAGTGACACCATATCTCCCAAAATGAGCTAGGTTTAATTTGTTTTTTGTCTTAAGGTACAGTGGACATAGTATCAACCTTAGGAGAAGGAATACTCTCAGTGGCTGAAGTGCTAGATGAGTCAGGAAGACCCATCCATGCTATAGTATGTCAAATCCAGCCTTAGACACTTAGTAGCTGTGTACCCCTGGGCAAGTCATTTAACCTTTCTCTGCCTCAGTTTCCTCAGCTGTAAAATGAAGCTAATAAAAGTGACTACCTCCCAGAATTGTTGCAAGGCTCAAAAAGATAGTATTTGTAAAGTGATTTGCAGACATTAAGGTGCTATATAAATGCAAGCCATCATCATTATTATTATTAGTTCAAGTTCTGATTCCGACAGATACTGACTGTGTGACTATAGGCCTGTCCCTAACCCTCTCAATGATATTGGGGACTCTCCCCGCCCCCGTTTATTTACTTATTTTTCGTTTTCAACATTCACTTTTCTAAGATTTTGAGTTTCAAATTTTCTCCCCATCTCTCTCCTTCCCCCACCCCAAGACAGCATATAAATATACATTCATATTAAACTTCCTGGGAACTCTTTAAGATAAAAATTATAGATGTCATTCTTCAGTGATAGAAGGAGTTTTCTCACTAGGACTGACCTATATCAATAAAATAACATATGGTTCAAAATCAAACAAAACTCAAACAAAAAATGAACACATATGGGGAGGACAGGAAGAAACTGGAAATCCTAGAATGTTACTGAAAGGGACCTTAGTACATAGAGGAGTGCTGAGAAGGAATTGGATTTAAGTTAGAATCCTTGCTATTGGAAAGAAATTTAAAAGACTATCTTCAACAGCTTCAAAAGAGATTTTTCTCCTTCTGCTTGAACATCTACGGTGGAAAGGGGGAAGGGAATCATTATTTACATAGTGCCTACTACATACCAGGAACTTTGCTAAGCAACTTAAAAATATTGTTTCCTTTGATCCTCATAAGAACCCTACAAGGGAGGTGGTATTATTATCCCCATATTAGAGTTTAGGAAACTGAGGCAAACAGAGGTTAAGTGACTTCCCCAGGGTCACAAAGCTAATATGTGTCTGCCGCTGAATTTGAACTCTGGTCTTCCTGACTCTAGGTCACCTTCCTATGTACTGCACCACCAACTGCTTCCTGGTGATGGAGGGTTTGATACTAAGGCATTTTATTCTATTTTTTCAAGTTGTTGGAAAGTTCTTGGTGACTTAGCAGAATTCGACTTCCTTATAGCTTTCATCCATTGACCCTAGTTCTCTCCTCTGGAGATAAACAGAACAAATCTAATCTCTTTTCTTAATGAGAACCCATCAGAAACCTTTCATTTCCTCTTTAATTCTCTTTTCCATGTTAAACATCCTCATTAACTCTAATCATTCCTTTTTGTATGATCTTGTTTTAAGCCTCCTCCTCATCTTGATCAAGCTCTTCTAGACATACTGTAGTTGAAACCACTGTGCTTCATTTAAAGTAGGCTAAGGTTTAGTTAATATTTCTAGTGGTTATATCATATTGTTGTTCAGTAGTTTTAGTCATGTCCTATTCTTTGTGACCCTCTTTGTGGTTTTCTTGGCAAGGATCCTGGAATGGTTTGCCATTTCATTCTCCAGTTCATTTGACAGATGAGGAAACTGGAACAAACAGGGTAAAGTGACTTGCCCAGGGTCACACAGATAGTGTCTGAGGCAAGATTTGAACTTAGGAAGAGAGTTGTCCTGACTCCAGGCCCAGAACTCTATGCACTATTGTGCCATTTAGCTGCCCAGTTATGTCATAGTGCTGGTTCATGCTGAGCTATCTGATCCAATAATGTTCCTTTTTTCAAATTACCTATATACCTAGTAATATCTCTCCTATTCTCTGTTCTTGTTCTGTTCATTTTTGGACCCTGATTCTGCTATGCCATCTCAACTTTCATCTGAGTAATTGACAAAACCCTGGGCCACTCCATTAGAGCGTCAGCTCCATATTGACAATGATTCGTTGATTACAAATGATCACAATTGGTTGCAATGCTATTGTACTAGGATGCTGCCCACATTTTCCATCTGAGTCCTAAGGGTAGCATGAGAAATTTTGCCATATGGTTTTTTGAAATTAAGATACCTTGTGTCTTATACCTTAATCCCTCTGATTATTTGTATTACTGAGTAGGATTTGTTGAAACAGTGCCCAACCTTAGTCAAAGTTGGTGCAGAGAAGAGTCTTTCCCAGGCTGCAGATGAAGTTTCTTAATATCAAATTTCATTGCTGTGGGATGGTGTCCCTTTAGGGTCTAGTCTCACAATGTTTGATTTGGTAATTATAAAGTTGAGTACTCTGAATATCACACCACAGCAACATGGGCTAAATTTAACTGGAATGACCATGTGGGTTTAAAGTGCTTTCTGAAATTTAAGCTATTCTGAGATGTTTTATGGCCACTGTGAGAGCACAAAGATTAAACAAATTCACTTTACATCCCTGCCTCAGGAATTTTATATGCTAAAGTTTTCCTCAGCCCACATAAAAAACATAGAATCATAGATTTATAGAGTTGGACAGGGCATTAAGACATAAAAGATTGGAACATAGACCAGGCATTACAGAGCTGGATGTGATTTTAGGATAAAATCTTAGAACTGGTATGCTAAAACATAAAATATAGAATGTGAGAGCGAGAAGGGGCCTCAGAATACAGAATGTTAGAACATAGAACATGGGATGTGTAAGTTGGAAGGAACTGGAGAACGTAGAACATCAGTCAGAAGGGACCAAAAGGGACACAGAATGTTAGAACATAGGACATAGAATTTAAGAGAAAGAGAGGACCTTAGAAGAACAGCTAGTGACTGTTCAGCCATCTTATTTTAAGGGTGAGAAAATCGAGACTTTCAGATGTGAATTGGCTTGCCTTGGTAACAGCTCGGGCCAGAGTTGAGATACAAACTCAGGTTTCCAGATTCTTAATTCAATGCTTTTTTCCCCCCAATACTCTACATTGCTTTCTGCATTGTATTCATGGTCTTCTTTCGACCAATTTGTAATAAGCACAGTAAATAACTAGACTTGTATCCCGAAGAAAAACACAGTACTTTAGACATACTCCTCTTCATAAGAAAATAAATTCTTCATAAAAGCTGAGCTGTGAAAGCCAAAGCTGGAGTCACCAGAAGACATCTTGTGGGAGGATGTGGTTTCTCTCTTTGATAGTGACCTTGAAACATTAGCAATGTACTCAAAATATTGGTGGTTTCCCTCAATAACTGAACACTATTTTTGTGTCTTTCATGGTCACACATGTTAAAAAGATATGATTTTCCAATGAAAATTCTGACTGTCTAATGTTCCTGCCTCAGTTCATCTACTTTATATAAACTTTATGAACCCATTCATGGTGAACAGTCCCCAGAGTCATTTAAAATATTTGTGCACTGCATGAGAGACACCATGGCATGTAGTAGAAATAATAACAATAATAACACAGTTATGGAACACTTTAACATTTTGCAAAGCACCTTTCTTCCAATAACTCTGTGAGATAGGAAGGAAGAGAATACTGGTCCAGGAATGTAAAGACCTGGGCTCTGGACCTGGTTCCATAACTTACCCGTTCTGTGACTTTAAGTAAGTCACTTTGCTAATTTGAAATCTCAGTTCCTCATCTGCAAAAGAGAGAAAATATCCCTGTGAGGTAAGTAGAGGTGTTATAATTGAGAGAAATATTATTGTAGGAACATGAAAGCTCTGACTATGGTGAATTTAAAGTATTTAAATTTGTGATGTCTGTGTTGCATATTAACAATTAATGCTGAACACCTGACACTTTGTGAACTATTTAGTTAATATATTCTTAAAGGCAATATGGCCAGTGGATAGAAGTCTAGTCTTAGAGTCAGGAAAACTTGTATTCAGCCCTTGTATTGGACACCTACTACCGTGTTTCCCCGATAAGACACTGTCTTATTAATTTTTTTGGACAGAAAAACACCAGAGGGCTTATTTTCAGGGGAGGGCTTATTTTAATGAACATTGACAGCAATTTTAATAAACAGGTAAATGTGAACAAAAAAATGTACCTTTATTCAATAAGCAAATCACTGGGGAAGAACAGGATGACGCGCTCACTGCTGCAGCTCTGATTGGATGCAGCTCGGAGCGCGGCGTGCGTTTCATGGGGGGGGGGGACGGTGCATACAGAGGGTACCATAATGTAGCGTGTAGCGCAGGGGATCACCTTCACTACAGTAGCAATCTCAATAGGGCTTATTTTCGGGGGAGGGCTTATTTTAGAGGAATCTTACACAGTAAGGGGAGGGCTTATTTTTGGGATAGGTCTTATTATCAGGGAAACACGGTAGCTGTGTGATCATGGGTAACTCACCAAAACTTTCCATTTAAAAGGAGTTGCCAGTGGGCACTGATGGAGGGAATTTCCCAGTGGGAGTTACCCAGATCAATGAAATCTCAGATTCAGATGAATCTACCCCTGCTATATCCCCCATCTCAACCCACTCCTTCTCTACTTGCTGCCATATACTTTCCCACTTTTCTTGCCTTTTAGGTACTTATTGGTTTGGCCTTAGAATACTTGGTTTCCTACTAGCTTAACTCACACATCACCTTATACATGAAAAAGTTTTCTTGATATCCCCAGCAACTGATTCCCCCCTCCTCCAAATTTTGGTGTTTCAGGGCAGCTAGGTGGCACAGTGAGTGGATAGAGCATTAGCCTTGGAGTCCAGAGGACCTAAGTTCAAATTTAGCCTCAGACACTTACTAGGTGTATTATCCTGGGCATGTCACTTAACCCTGATTGCCTCCAAAAAAAAATTCCTTTGTATCTATTTTGTATATAACTACATATGCACATGTTGTCTTGCTGATAGGATATGATCTGCTTTAGAACAGGGAATGCTAGGGGTGGCCAGATGGTTCAGCGAATAAGAGCACCGGCTCCAGTGTCGGGATGACTTGGGGATCGAATCTGGCTCAGATACTTAGCACCACACCCAGAAATAACTGGCCATGTAACCTTGAGCAAAGTTACTTAACCCAATTGCTTTAAAAAAGGGGGGGGGAATGCTTTGTTTTTGTCTTTTTAGACCCAGCACTAACATTTTGTGCATAGTAGATGCTTATGAGTGTTTGGGTTTGACCGATTTGGTTGTCCAAGCTGCCTGGTGAATGTCTTTTCCATGTTTCCAGGGTCAGTTTGGTGATGGATAGGTACCTTGTCCTACTGACTGTGGCAACCTGAGGTAGTGTATAGAACAGACCACCTGGGATGGGGTCACTGGGGTTTGAATCCTGCCTCAGACGACTCACTAGCTGTAGAAGGGGGATAATAATAAAATCTCCATTACAAGGTTGTTGTGAATATCAAAGAAGGCATTTCATGGGCTTGGCAAATGTAAAGAGCCATCCAGGACTAGGTCATTTCTCAGAAATACAGGGCCATTGGCAAGCCAAGCAAAGGTATTAGTTTGTTAGCAACACTCCAGTGTTTAAAACACCAATTCTATGTTCTTCATCATGAATTAACTGTACTCCTCAGGGTTTAATTGACTCTTCTTCCTGTTCAGCAAACAAACAACTAATAAAATGCTATGGGAAGTTGAACCTCACTCAATATATAGGGCAGTTTTGCTTGATAGCCGGGCAGAAAGGTCTTTAGGAAGTTCAAAGACTTTTAGGAAAATTTCAGGATCACTATAGATAAAGATGAATTCACCATGTCTTAAGTTGAATATATCATCTTCCAGCCTAAAGCTTCTCCTTCCCTTAATTTATCTACATGTGTTAAGCATATGAGCATCCTCCCTGTCACCTGGGCTTATAACTTTGGATATTCTTTAATTCTGTTTTTTTGTCCCTCACTCAACAATCCAATCAGCTGACACATCTACAAATATTAGCCCTCTTCAACTTCATAGGGCAACTAGGTGGTATAGTAGATAGAGTGCCAGTGTGTGACCCTGGACAAGTCACTTAACTGTGTTTGCCTCACTTTCCTCATCTATAAAATGAGCTGGAGAAAGAAATGACAAACCACTCCAGTATCTTTGCTAAGAAAACCCCAAATAAGGGGCCAGTAGGTGACACAGTGGATAGAGCACCAGCCCTGGAGTCAGGAGAACCTGAGTTCAAATTTGGCCACAGATACTTACTAGATGTGTGACCGTGGGCAAGTCACGTAACCCAATTGCTTCCCACCCCAAAAAAAGAAAGAAAACTTCAAATGGCATCATGAAGAGTTTGATATGACTGAAAAACGACTCGTAGCCTTTAATATGCTTGAGGACTTCTGTCACGACCCTGCTATTTCTTTTCTATTTTAGACTAAAAAATTCCAATTTCCTTCAGTTGACATTCATGTTAAATGATCTTAAGACCTCATGCCCTCTGGGCCTCTCTCCTCTCAGTATTCCCCAGCTTTTTGATGTCTTTCCTAAAATGTGGTACCCAGAGCTGAACAAAACATTTCAGAAATAGTCTAAGGCAAAGAATAGGGGCCCTATTATCTCCCTCATTATGGTCACTAGGCCTCTAAATACGGCTGAAAATCAAATTATTTTATGAATACCAGGAGATATTTCATTAGAAATTTTGCTGAAGTCTAGTTAAAGAATATGTAAAGTAATTCCCTGACCTACAAATTTAATAACTTACCAGAAAATGGAAATGAGCTTGGCATGGCACTGTCTGTTCTTGATGAAATGATCCTCATTCATTGTGATTATGGCTCCTTTTTTCTAAGTGTTCGCTAATCATCCCTTTCATAATGCCATTTGGAATTTTGCTAGACATTAAAGTGAGCCTCACTAGCTTACAGCTTGCAGACTTTACCCTTCTCTGAAAATTAGGACAATATTAGCTTTTCTCCAGTGCTGTGATACTTCTTCAATTCTCCATGATCTTTCAAAGATCACAGACAGTGCCTTAGCAGTTAGAGGTATGCAAATTACCTGGGACAAGGTAAAAGAAATAATACAATAATACGCTTTAATATTTTTACATCTTGAAAGAAATGTAATGTGCAAAGTATCCTCTTTTCATAGCAGTCACTTGTTTTATACAATTTTGAATCAAGTTCAAAAGATTTTGACACATATTCCATAATTTTTCATCATGCCAAAACACTTTTGTTATGCATGACATGTAACTTCTCTTTCACTAAGAGTCCATTTTCCCCACATCTGTCGTTGTTCACTCTTTTCAGTTATGTCCAACTCTTCATGATCCCATTTGGGGTTTTCTTGGCAAAGAAAATGGAGTGATTTGCCATTTCCTTCTCCAGCTCATTTTTATAGATGAGTAAACTGAGGCAAACAGGGTTAAGTGACTTGCCTAGGGTCACACAGATGAATCTTCCTGACTCCAGACCCAACACTCAATCTACTGTGCCACCTACCTGCTCTATCTTTCCCAAGTCTAGCCTTGATTAAAGTCCATAGGTTTTCAATTTATCTTAAATAAGGAAAATCCCCAGACCACTGAAGTATGTTTGCTCTCTTGGATCATTTTCTTAACCTTTTGTGATATTTGCCACAGTGCAAGATCATGTTTCAGTACTCTCTCTCCTTTGGGGAGTTTCTAGAATTCTGGAACAATTCTACTTTTCAGTATATCAATGTATTTATCAGAATTTAATATTCCCTCAATGGGGATGAGCCTCCCAAACTAACTTAAAAATATCTACAAAACATTTTTGGGAGAATTTTTACACTCTGATGAAGATATCATGATTTTATAAACTCGCCTGAACTAATGATAATGGGTTTGGTGCATCCGTGAGGAGAAAAGTGAATTTTGGCAGTAAAAATTACCTTTTTCCAATCTCCAGTACTTTAGTCTTTATATTGTCTTGCCTATGATAGTGCTTTCTTCATGGCAATGGTTAGTAGCTGTTTTTTAAACTGTCTTCTTTTTTTTTTTTTTAAAGCAATCGGCGTTAAGTAACTTGCTCAAGGTTACCTGGCCAGTTATTTCTCAGTGTGGTGTTAAGTGTCTGAGCCCAGTTTTGATCCCCAGGTCATCCTGACACTGGGGCCGGTGCTCTTACTCGCTGTGCTACCTGGCTGCCCCTTTTAAACTATGTTCTTGACAGTCTCCCTCCCACTGCCAGGTCCCACTAAAGACCTTGGATTAGCTTCTGAGCCCTGCTTAGGCTGGTTTGCAGCAAGAATTTATCAGTTTTTGCCCTTCTTTTTATTCTCAAATACACTTCCCATCGCACTTTGGGGCCACTGGTGCTGATTCAGTGTGGTCTTGAATAATCCTCAAAACATTTGACTTCCTTCCACTAACAGCTATTGCAATATCTTCAACTTTTTAAACTTCAGCTTTTTAAAGAGCTACCATTTTATGTTTCCTCAGAGTAATATCCATTATTAAAACCGAATTCAAAACAGCCAAGAAAGAAAGAAGGAAGGAAGGAAGGAAGGAAGGAAGGAAGGAAGGAAGGAAGGAAGAAAGAGAGAGAGGAAAAAAGGAAGGAAGGAAGGAAGGAAGGAAG
>NW_027187460.1:17494392-17613730 GCF_028583685.1 Petaurus breviceps papuanus | reverse complement strand
AAGAAAGAAAGAAAGAAAGAAAGAAAGAAAGAAAGAAAGAAAGAAAGAAAGAAAGAAAGAAAGAGAGAGGAAGAAAGGAAGGAAGGGAGGAAGGAAGGAAGGAAGGAAGAAAAAGAAAAAAGAAAGAAAAGAAATGTTTAGTAGAAAAAAATAAAAATGTAGAATAGAAAAAAACACAGCCAAAGAAAAAACAAAATGTATCTATGTGGCATTAAATCCAGACTCATCTGACAGAGAACTAACTAAAGTTGGGGAAAGAAGCTCAGTTTGGTTTCTTGTGGTTAAGGCTGGGTGTCATGAATTAGCCTGTTGTCAGTAGAAGCACATGAGCATTCCCAATGGTGTCACAGAATGAAATCACATCAAAATCATTGCTTGCCCCCAGTCATTTATATACCACTGAATACCTGCTGACTCCTTTTCAGACTCTGGGATGTGGCCCATCTGGACGCAGTGACTGCACCTCAGCAAGGTGCTTGGTGTTCTCTTCTTGTCTCCTTCATTCTGATTCTAACTCTCTTTTATCCATTTTTATCCTCTTCTTTTCAAACTAAAGGTCTGACTTCTCTCTCCACTGTCCATTATCTTTGTTCTGCCTGCTCTAAGGAGCAAGATTTATCCTTTCTTGGACGTTCCTCTTTTCCACATTACAGGTAAAAACCCAACTCTTGCAGTGAATTCCGACTTCTAGTTCCAGAAACATAAGCATCTAATACATTCGGAGAAGCATGCTAGGTTCTAGGGTTAGATAAAACGTGGTCTGTGTTCTCTTGGAGCTCTGCCTTTCCTGGGATGCGGGTGTGGATTGCAGTGAATGGTGAGAATGTGGGAGCAAATTTACTTTACTCTCATTTCTGTAGATAATCAAATTATAGAGCTATAAGAATGTAACCCAGGAGAAGAAATTTGACCCCTTCCTTCCAAGTCCTCTATAGTATCAATCTTGTGATAAATGCATGGGCACAAGCTAGAAGTCAGTTACTTTTATAAGGAGACATCTCATTAACTCTCATATGCAGGGTAGGCCTCTGTTCTCCCTCAGGCTCATTCCTGGATAATTTTAGAAGCCTTTGAAGTTAGGATAAAGTAAACTGTTTACCCCTGGCTTTATTTACATAGATATTTCTGGCAAAAACAACTTCACTGGGTTTTGGTTATGTGGCAGCTTTAAACTGGCTTGTAGAAATGTGAATGTATATTTTCTATCTGGGAGCCAACCCAACTGTTGATATAGTGCTTATCTATTTTTTTCCAGTAAATGTTTCCAGTCTGACAGCTGGAGAACTTTACTAAATTGTTTAGTTTTAAGAACAATATGGTCTAGCTTAAGGAAGGCCAACACAATCACAGAAGGAGAGAAGTTGAGTGGCATCTAGTCCAACCAGGAGTTGTCAAATCAATTAATGAAGCAGCCAACATTTATTAAGCACCTACTGTATGTCATACACTTGTGTGCTGGGCCAAAATTCCCTTCTTAGGCACTCCTGAGAAGTGCCCACCCCACCTGTCCTTGAACTCTTCCAGTGAGGGAAAACTTACTTCACTCTGGAGGTAACCCATTCCACTTTTAGATAGCTCTAATTTTTAGAAAGATTTTCATTTTATCAAGTCAAAATCTGCCTCTGTACAACTTCTTTCTGTTGTTCTTAGTTCTACTCTTTGAGAGCAAGCAGAATTAGGCTAATTTTTCTTCCACATGACAGACTTTCAAATGCTTGAAGTAGGATGTAGTGCATAGAGGACTAGGCCTAGATCCATGAAGATATGAGTTCAGATCCAGCCCCAGACATTTCCTAGCTGTGTGACCCCAGGCAAGTCACCCAACTTCTACCTGCCTCAGTTTCCTTAAGTGTAAAATGAGGATAATAGTAGCACCTACCTCAAGGATTATTGTGAAGATCAAATGAGATAATATTTGTAAAGCACATGCATAAGTAAAGTGGGTGCTTAATATATACTTATTCTCTGCCATCCATAACCCCTCTTCTTCAGCCTAAACATCCCTAGTTCCTTTAACTGGTCCTCATATGGTTTAAACTTGTGTTTTTCACTATTAGGCTTGCCTTCTTCTGGATTTTTGTTGTACATTTGTTTCAGTCGTGTCTGGTTCTTCATGACCTCATTTGGGATTTTGGGGGGCAAAGATACTGGAGTGGTTTGCCATTTCCTTCTCCTGTTCATTGTTTTTTGTTTTTTACAGATGAGGAAACTGAGGCAAAAAGGGTTAAGTGACTTGCCCAGGGTTACATGCCCCTCCTATGTATCTGAGGCTGGATTTGAACTCAGGAAGACAAGTCTTCCTGACTTCAGACCCAGAGCTCTATTCACTGCACCACCTAGCTGTCCCTTCTCCTGGTCACTCCCCAGATGAATAATGTCCTTCCTAAAGTGTGACACCTAGATCTGACCCCTGTAATTTGGATATGATGTGATTAGGGCAGGCTACAAAGAGATATTATTTCATTGGTCATAGGCTACAATGCTTTTCAATAAGGCTTAGTAGTGTAGCCTTGAACCAAACAACTGGCGTCCTCTGCGGCTGCCGATGAGGAATTTGTAAGACCTTTTTCTTAGAGTCCCTGCCTTACCTGCTGTTGTGTAATGTGATTCCTCTGGCATCCAGGGTCTCCTGACCGCACACTACCAAACTCTCTTTTTGCTCCTTTTCATCACAGCCACAGTATCCATAGAATCTTAGATTTGGAAGGAATCTCAGAAGTTGCCTTGTATAAGACCTTGTTTGATCCAAGAAACTGCCATACAAAAATCCCTGAGAATTAGTGATCTGGCCCTTTCTGGAAGATCTCCAGTGGTGGGGAACTCGTTACTTTTCCTATTTCTTTGATAACTCACAAGCAAAGGTTGTCAGCCTTCTGTAAGGAGACATCCCATCAACCATCATATGGACATGCTCTGCTCTTGCCTCGCTAGTAAATTCCTGGATCACTCCCAGGGAGATGGCCCGTGCATTTTCCAACAGCTCTAATTTTTACCAAGTTCCTTCTTATATTGAACTAATATCTTTCTTTGTGGTGGTAATGTGTTTATCTCAACTAGAGTCCTAGACTGGAATATAAGGGACCTGGGGTCTAGCCTTATTTCTATCATTAACCAGCTGTATGCCTTTGGGCAGCATGGATTCAGAGACACTTGGGTTCGAGTCCCACTTTTGACATACACTGGCTGTGTGACTGTGGGCACTTGAAAAAAAAAACAAACCTCTGTTCGCCTCAGTTTCCTTATCTGTAAAATCGAGATAGTAATAGCACCGACCTCTCAAAGTTGTTGTGAGTTTCAAATGAAGTAATATTTGGAAAGTGCTAAGTACAGTGTCTGCTACATAGTAGGAAGCATATAAATGTTAACTGTCGTTATTATTGTTATGTAATGGTTGTAAAGGGATTAGCACAATGCCTAGGACATAATGGAAGCATAATGAATGCTTATTCCCTTCTTCCTTCCCTTATTAACATCCTGTGTTCTAGGGTCCTTTCTCAGTTTATACTCTATGTTTTAAAATTCTGTGATTACATGAATATAGCTAACCAAAAATCTACTCTCAGGCCATCCTTTGGTTTTCGCCTTCCCATAGTGGCTAAAACTGCATAAGAACCTCTGTCCACCAAGAAATCCAGCAGGTGTGTGTCTGCCCAGCTGACTTCATGTGTGTCCAAGGGCAGGCATCTTGGTCTCTCCTGGTGAAAGGGAGGGGATGGTTATGGTGACTGGGGTGGGTTTAAAGTGCTACTAAACTGTGTTCAGTATCTTTACTTCTATAACATATGGAAACTGAGTAAGCCTTTCACATCATTGTCTCTTACAGAAAATGCCTTTATGGGGAATGATCTTGTCGGACGCTTTGTAAAGTTGATCCAGAGCGGTGGCTTCCAGCTTCATTTAGATTCCAAGACTTTCCCAGCAGACACTATTATACAATTCCTCCAAGGAGATTCCTTTGACATATCTCCAAGTGTGCAGTTTGGATGCAAGAAAGGATTCCAAAAGTACTCACCACCAGGCAAAACAGTTCTGTATTCCCCTGGATGTGGTAGGTTGATTTCTCTCTTCTTCTCTAAGGACCAGGGAGGCACAGACAGCAGCTCCCAATAATATCTCCTCTTATTTCCATCTCTATCTCATTCTTTCTCTCTCCTTTCTCCCCTACTCCATTATTTCTATTTTTCTCCCTCTCTTTCTTATCTTCTCCCTCTTCAGTTCCTTCCTCTCTTTACCTCTTTCTGTCTCTTTCCTTCTCCGTCTTGCCCTTCCTATCATCATGTGGTTTGAATTAAACAAAGCTATCCTAAAGACAAAATGACATAACTCTAGAACCAAGATCAAAGGCTGCTACTTATATGATATAATTTTGTAGATCAAAGATTCTGGAAGGGACTTTGGAGATCATTCTTTCCAACCCACGCAGAACAATGAATGAATGAAAAAGCATTTAAGTGCTTACTATGTGATAGATACTGTACTAAGCAGTGGGGATGCAAGTACAAAAATCAAGACAGTCCCTGCCCACAATGAACCTCTATTCTTTTAGGAGAAGACAACATATATAGAGGAAGGAGGAGTGTTTTGGTGTAAGAAGTCATGGGGTTGGTGAATAAAGTTATAGAACAATTGATGGGCACACTCATTCCATGGTTTGAGTATAGTTTCTAAAGTTATATATGGAAAAGGATGATGATGTTGGGTTGTTGAATAGGTATGGCATTTAGACATGGTAAAGGCTCACCAGTCAGAAACCTGGGGACCCAGAACCATTTAGTAGGATCTGGAGCACAAGAGCATGGCAGTGAAAATGTTCGGGGAAGCCCAGTGTGTGGGGGTCTGGGTGACATGGAGGAGTGATGGCTCCATCTGACCTGATCACAATCAGTGGGAAGAAAAAGGGCAAACCAGATCTCAGAGGAGTCCTGGGTTGGTTCCAAGGTAGGAGGAGGAAGGTCCGCCATACTCGTTTGAGAGGCTGCCCTTTGGATGTAGAGCATTAATGCATCAACTCTCACCATTCCATGCATCAGGGTAACTTGGGGTGCTGAAGAACACCAGATATTTGTAGGGAGGAATTGTGTCAAACTCAAGAGATCTGATTAGATTCCTTTCTAGAAGGTCATAGGCAAGGAGCTATTACCCACCAAAGTTGCATGGCCTCTGAGGTCCCTTCTATGTCCATAATCCTATCGTTTTTGCATATGAGGAAACTGAGGCGCAGGGAATTGGGTGGCACAAGTATTAATCAGCAGAGATGAGCTTTCAGTTTACATCCTCTATCTCCAACGTTAGTGCTTATTTTCACTGTTTCATAGGAGATGGAAGTTTCTATCCATGAAAGCTTTCTGGCAGATTCCAGAAAAGGGAGGAGTGGTCATAAAGCAGAAGCAGCATGCTGTAAGAAAGACCAGGCCAGAAAATGCAGGATTTTGTCTGTTGGTTTTTCCCAGGAATACTCCATGTTATCCCAAGCAGTGCCCTTAGCCTCTCTGTGTTTCTCTCTGTTTCCTCCTTTGTAAGGAAGGATAGTCTCACCGTCTCCCTCAGAGTGGCATTTTGAGGACTGAATTGGACAAACCTTAAAGTGCCATAGAAATGGGAATGGGTGCCATGATTATCAGTGTGGGTGATGTGTTTAGTTTTTTGAGACATTCAGCAGTTTGGTTAGATCAACATGTGGAGGGAGCCCCACTGACCCCATCTGGGAAGTTTTAGGCACAGTCTTTTGTGGCTTTGGAGAAAACTGATTTTTAATTAAAATTCAATGAAACTGTTGGCTTCTCTCACTTCATAAGTAGCTTTGGAAACCATTTTCCCCAGAATGGAGCTGATTTTTTTCCCCCAGGGAGGCTCAAGCTGAAATCTTGATTTATCAGCCCTCTCTGTATGCAAACAGATCACTGAATACACAGGGAAAAGCATTTTATTGGGAATGGAGAAATACAGGGCTTTCTGATTCTTCCTCCAAAAGAGTTCTTACCCCCCTTTTTTGTATCATGGACCCCTTTGGCAGGTTGGTGAAACCTATAGACCCCCTTCTCAGAGTAATGTTTTTAAGTGCGTTAAGAAATAGAATTATAAAGGAACCCAAAGATTAATGAAAATAAAGACTTTTTTTTTCCATCTGAGTTTATAAGCCACTTGAACTCTATCCATGAATCCCAGGTTAGGAACCCTTGTTCCAATGCATTGTTAACTAGACTCAGGCCTAGCTTTCTGCCAATTTCTAAAACCTCCTTAGAATTTCAAATTCCGTGTCAGGGTGGAACTGCCACTGAAGTTCATTATATATGAAAATGAATTCACTGTAGACTCTTAGAGTTGGAGGGGGCCTTAGTGGTTATCTGTACCCTCAAATCTCAGCACTATCTGCTACCTATGAGCAAGTCATCCCTCTGGTTGTCAGTTTTTGTGACCTGTAAAATCCAGTTCAGTTCAACCAATACTTATTCAATGCCCACTCAGTGCATGTGCCTTTGAAGGGTTTTTCTCAAGGCCTTCTCATACTGCAAATGTGGCTGTTCTTGGCCAGGATGTCCCTACTACATTCCCTGGCAGTGACCTCTCCAGCAGACTCCAGGCTCTCCTCTTTGCCACCATTTTTGCCCTAGGCACCAAATTTTTTAGAAGTATATCTGGCTGCTAGAATTCAAATACATGGTTCTGGGCTGGACCTGACCTCTGCTGCTGCTTCTAGTCTGTGGTTGGGCTTTGAAGTAGCATGAGCCAGGACCTCAGATGGACAGACATCCCCCCGTCCCTCTACGCCCTCACCATAGTGATAACCAAAAGGAAGAAAGACCCAACCCTGAATATAGCACACACCAGGTGCATTTCTTTTGCTTGGTCCCCACTCTATTAACTTTCATCCTTTACTTTATTAAATCCATATAAAGATCCAATCCAAAATATGTCAGTCCCTTTCCTCTCTCCATTAAATACTCTCATTGTAATTAGTTGTAATTGTTTAGCTATTTCCTGCAGCTCTGGCACCAAGAGAAGGTCCAGGGCAATCTCCTGCACATAAGCACAAGATGTCACTTGTGACTCCTTCTCTCTCCATGCCCAGTCTCCCATCAACACTTACTGATAATGTCCACGCCTAAATGGGGGATCATAGTGGGAACTGAATGAAGGTATTAGGGTCTTTAGAGGGTGAAAATTCATAGTAAAAGTGGGGGAGGAGTACAGAGAAGAAGAAACAGGGGATCCCAAACGTCAACTTTGCCTCCTCTTCCATTTTATCTAATAACAAAGATAGCTGACCTTTATAAAGGATCACAGATGTGCCCAAGATAGGCTTTATCTCTTATTCCCATTTCCCCTATCTGTAGCTTTCTCACTCATTAAGAATTAATAAACCTACACTCAAGGACACCAACGGTATAGAATGCCCCACGACAATTATACAAGAACAGAGTTAGTAAGACAAAAGATGGCAGCCTTAACCTTTCATGGGTGTCTAGAGAGAGGCTGGTGAAATCTAGCCCTTTCTCTTTTGTGTGGAAGCCTTTGTGACTTGTGGGGGGTGGGGGAGGGACAGACGAGAAGTGTTCCTAATGTAAAATTCACATCTGGAATACAGCTGTGAAAAAATAAGCAAATTCATCGTCCTGTGGAAAAGTGTCATCATCTCAGTCTCATCTGCCGGGGTGATCACTGGGGAGGCTGCTCTGGGGAGGAGGGGCAACCAGTTAGCCCTTTATGATTACCCCAAGGAATGGGGAATTATGGAGGATCAGCTGGGATTGTAGGTTGTGGTTGAGACTGGAATGCCTGGCAGGAGAAGCTGGATAAAACAGGGGAAATGGAGTCTTTGTTTACAACAGCGTTGTTAATGCCTGTGTGTTTACTTGCTTGTCTCTGGTCCAGCCATTGGCCATTCCCTTTGGAATTACCTGCATGCAATGATATTACCAGACTAGTCCATTAAAACCAGAGTCCTAGAGGAGCTGTTTCTCATTTACCAAAGCTTGTTTTCTGCCCTCCCCCTTGTCCATTACTTGTGCTTTTTAGAGGGCTACTTTCCTATTGCTTTTCTTTTGAGTTAGCATTCTGGGGTCCCTGATGTAGACTGCAGAAGCACTCTAGAATTAATAGAATACTTTCTTCACAAAGATATTGTGATCTGATTCATGAGCAGAGCTTTCATTCTCATTTTTGACAAATATGAGAATATACAAACAGCCAGCATGGGAAGATTCTTTCTTTAGCACAGGTTACAAGTTATTTTTTAGCATCAGAGGAATACAGTCATAGAATTAGAACTGGAAGAGACCTTAGAAACCAGTGGGGAAACTGAGGCCCAGAATGATTTGTTCAGGACCACACTGGATTTCAACACAGGTCTTCCTGACTCCAAGTCCAGTGTCCTATTCTGCATAGAAAAATAAGTAGGGTTACTCCTTCAAGCCCACATTAATAACTTAGTAGCTAAACTTTACTTTTAGATTTTAACTTATGCCTATGTTTCATTGGTACAGGGAACTCCCTGTGAGGAAAATCCCTTTCCCAATGCAAATTGGCATCTGTTTTGTAACTTGTGCTCTGAGAGTGGTCAGGGACACTAAAAGGGTCAATGACTTGCTCAGGGTCATACTGGTATATGTCAGAAATGGGACTTGAACCCATACCCTCCTGATTCCAAAGCTAACAATCTATTGCTGTATCATGTCATGTCTATGGGGGATGCCACCTAAAGTGACAAAGAAGAATTTGTGATTACCCTCTCTTGGGGAACTTGACTCCACTAACTCAGATCATAACCTGTCTATGACATGGTAGCTCAATACAGGGAGATTGACTGAAGCATATAAATTGTCAGAGGAAGGATCTGAACCACGACTCCAACTCCAGAACTCTCTCTACCAGGCCATATTGTATCTTTATTATACTTACCTCCAACTGCAAAGTGCTTTACAAATATCTCATTTTATTCTCACAACAACCCTGGAAGTCAGATGCTATTATCCTCATTTTACAGATAAGGCTGAATTTGAACTTGGTTCTTCTTGACTCCACATCCAACATTCTCTCCACTGTGCCATTTGCCCTCAAGAATCTTACATGCTATGAGGGAGGGAGGAGGTGTACACATCTATGGACATACGAAACAAATATGATGCAAACACATGATACTTTGGGGGAGTAATGAGTCATTAGCTTTGAAGGATCTAGAAGGACTTCATGTAAGACATGGGCCCTGAGTTGAATTTTGAAGGAAGTAGAGATGGGGAGGGAGAGCAGTCTAAATGTACTGTGCAAATTCATGGAGGTGGGAAATAAAGTGAATTGTGTGAGGAACAAATAATATAGCCAGTTTGGCTGAACTAAAGAGTATGTGAAGAGGAGTGATGTTTAATAAAACTGTAAAGGTAGGTTGGCTTTAAAATCCAGACAGAAAACTCCATATGGAAGACTAGAAGTAATAAAGAGTCACTAAAGTTTATTGAGCACTGGAATTAAATGATCATACCTATGCTTTAAGAATAATACTTTGGCAGTTCTGCAGATGATGGATTAGGGAGGGGGGAGAAATTAGGAGACTATTTCAATAGTTCAGGTAAGGGGGTGATAGATGCTGTTGTTCAGTTGTGTTAAACTCTTCATGACCTCACTTGAGGTTTTCTTGGCAAAGATACTGGAGTGGTTTGCCATTTCCTTTTCCAGCTCATTTTACAGATGAGGAAGCTGAGGCAAACAGGGTGAAGTGACTTGCCCAGGGTCACACAGCTAGTAAGTGTTTGAGGCAAGATTTGAACTTAGGAAGATGAATCTCCCTGACTCCAGCCCATGCTCTATTTACTGCACCACCTCGCTGGTGATGTCTAAAATATGTGAACGAAAAGAAGGGGGGACAGATGTGAGAAAGGAAGAGTAAACAAGACTTGGCAAGGATGATGAGGAGAGTGAGGAGTCCAGGCTGACTCTCAGCTTAACCCGGATGATAGGAAGGATAATGGTACCTTTAGCAGAAAGAGAGAAGTTTAGAAGAGGGAGGGGTTAGAGGGAAATCCCACACAACTAGGTGAGATGGATGAATACTATTATTTAGTAGTATTATATTATTATTTAGTGCCATCAAAACCAGGACCCGTTCTTTAAAGCAATGGGAAACAACACATTTTTGGACAATATGTTTAGAGGATCAACTGACTTAAAGAAAAGATCAATACTAACTCCCCTTGGGATCCTGATAACCTGGTGGTAACTTTGTAACTTAACATGTTGGTAGTAGAGATCAGCTCAGAGATGGTGGTGGGGGAGCTAGGATTTATGATGAAGGATCATAGAGGAGCAATGCCAAATAGATGGATGGTGGAGCCAAAGGCTGAATTATGAATAGTAAGATAATTAACAAATTATTTAAAGAGCGTTTATATATTCATTTTCAAGAGTAATGGGCTCTTTCTAATAAGATGTGTCTTTCCTACCACTATGAGTGTTCATGAGTATATGAAAATGGGTTTGCATTTCTGCACGTATGCTTGACCTGCAATTTTTGCATTTTGCAGCAGGGACAGAGACTCAGATAAGAGATTTATATACTGATGCCTGAAATAGTTTGTGACTCATCTTCTACAGATTGTTTCCTGTAATTATAGATACAGATGAAGTTTCAGTGGATAGTCAGTAAAGAAGCATTTACTAAGTGATTGTGTGATTGTAATTTACTAAGTAATCCGAAGTTCCAGGCACTGTGCTGAGTGCTGGAAATACAAATACAATTAGCAAGAAGAAAGACAGTCTCTTGACCTCAAGGAGCTTGCAGTCTAGTGGAGGAAGACAGAACATAAAAGGCAGCTGGGAGCAGGAGCAGGAAGAAAAAGGTCCCACTTGCGGGGGGGGGGGGCATGATAGAGAAAGTCCTGGAAAGCAATGAGAAATGGCTGGCCTGGGCAACCCCCTTCTCAGTGGAGGTTCTGGTAAGAGCCACCCAATGAGAGGGAGAGGCTGCAGAGTTAGAGGCTACCTCCAAGACTGCCAGGAGCTTCCAGGATGAAGAGATGGGGCATAGTAAAGAAAATCCAGAGTATAGCCTGGAGAAGAAGGAGCACAAAGGAGAAAGATTCATGCACATGCCTGGGGATAAGCTAGCATGAGGCCAGTCAAAATCACAGACTCTCCCTTTTTCTATATTTATCTGCTCAGAAACCATACCACACCCCTCACCCTTTTTCTTTTGAACTACACACAAAGAAGGGAGTGCACTGAATTGGACAGGTTGCTTAGGCTGGTGTGCTGAATTTGGATTCATAGGACCTGAGTTTGAATGCTGGATCTGCCATTTATTGCCTGTGTGACCTTAGGCAAGTCACTTAACTCTGAGAGCCTCAGTTTCCTCATCTGTAAAATGACGAATTACTGATCTTGGTGGTCCCTTCCAAGCTCCAGATCTATGCTCCCAAGTGAATCCCCAAGAGAATTTCACTGTTTCCTCAAACTTAAGACACACAGACCTCTGCAAGAGTCAAACCAATTGCATACCCATGGAAGGATGGAAAAAAGGCTGGCCCCTGAATGGAGCAGAACTAGGCTTTTCCAGATGCTCAGCTCTGGTGAGCTCATTTGCTACATCAGCATTCTAACTAATGTCATAGGAGCTTTCCCGGCATGGTAAGACAGGAGCCAGTGTGTGTTATCCAACAGAGTTCATACTCTTTGCTGCATTCTTATAGCACCTTCCTGGGGTTTGTCAGAGGAGTGAAGCAATGCCTGATTGCTTATAGCTGCTGGAGGAAGGGGTGGTGGTGGGGGGATCTTAGAAAGTTCTTTCAAAGTCATGTAGCTTCTAGCACTGGAAAGGAGATGCCCAAGGCCCAGCCTTTTCACCCCTTGTGGGGTCAGTCCTACTTAAACTGACAAATGAAGTATAAACAGAAAATACCCAAGTATTTTTCCCTTCTGTAGACATTAACCATCACTGACCTTCAGCTGAAATTTAGGCATTATGAATGCTACAATTTCAGGTTCACTACTGAGATAAGAGAAAAGGTTCAGATATTCTGTGTCTCTTTAATGGCACCTTTCCTGAAGCCCGCCTATGCTTCCAGGATGTTTCCAATCTTACTAGGTCCCTCTCTGGATGGGGGTGTTAACCATATTTACTTATCATGTATTTATTTGTTCTGAGTCCCCTTCCAAGAAAACGTTGGTGCCAGGAGTTTCTCTTCCTTAATAAAGACGATGATTTGTTGTAGGAGAGAAATTTTAGGCAAATTAGAAGTTCCTTGAAAGAGACAATTAGACAGTAGTAGCCCAAGCTTCTTAAAACTTAACATCTATTGGTTTTTCTAAATCTAACTGTGCTTCTGTTCTTTGTACTGAACCAATGATGGAAATCATGTTTGGCCAAGTTTAATTTTACATTTTTCTTTCTACTCTTGCCTCCCTGTAGCTGGGGGAGAAGGAAGGGGAGCTCAGTGTAGTGAGGGGTGTCATTAATTCTAAGAGCACTTATTTGAAAGCTAATCACCGTTCCAGAGATGAGTTTGGCTTTGGGCTTACTATTTCTCAGCCTGACTCATATGGGTAATGAAACTGGGCCCTTTTAGGGAAGAAATGAATTGTCAGTAGTAGGCTGGAAGGCACATTATATAATTTCCCAGATGTGGCTCTGGTTTTAAGCTTACTTCGAATGTGAAGCCTGAAGTCATACTGTATCTGGTAACTCAGCCCCTAGATCTAGGTGGCAGATATTGGCCTCTTATGCCTTGCTTTTTTGATGAACAAAGCTGCATTGAATTTCTGGCCATCGTGCATTTTCATTATCTTCATCATCATTAGAACACTTCTCTGGTGGCCTCAATTATCTAGAAGATTGGAAAGAAATTTCAAAAGGCCTGTGAGCAGCCAAAATAGAAGTCACAAAGTCTATGTTCTAAAGTTCATGCCTTTTACACATAAGAGAGTCCCTTGGGCCTTTAGTCACAGACAATTTTCTCCATATTAGGCAAAATTTCAACAAGTTTGATCATTTCCAATCTGCAGCATGAAAAAGGTGGTTTAGAAGGGGAGTATATTTAAAAGTGGATTGGCTAAGTGGTGCAGTAGATAGAGTACCAGGCCTGAAGACTCATCTTCCCAAGTTCAAATCTCGTTTCAGACACTTATTAGTTGTGTGACCCTGCACAAGGCACTTTGCCTCAGTTTCCTAGTCTGTGAAATGAGCTGGAGAAGGCAATGGCAAATCACTCCAACGTCTCTGCAAAGAAAACCCTGGAGTCACAAAGAGTAGGGTAGGAATGAAACAGCTCAAACAACACATATTTAAAAGTAATGAGTAGTAAAATGTAATGAAAGTAATGAACATTTTCAGAAACAAGCTCTCAAAAAGCACGACAGTCCAATGTCACTTAGGGAAGGGATCTTTTATGCCTCATTACATGCTGAGGGCAGTATTACAAGTCAACAAATCAGCAAGCATTTATTATATATGCTGGGCACGAAGATACAAAGAAAGGCAACTTGGTTAGTTACATGAGCCCCAAACGCCATATTACATTCTAAGTGCATTAGAGTTGAAAAATAAGCTGTTATGTAAGATCTGAGGGCACAAGGCATTACCAATGGAGGGATCAGGGAAGACTTCTTGGAGGAGGTAGTAACATTTGAGAAGGGCTTTAAAGGGAATAAGGGAAGAAGCAGAGGGCCTTACCTGTGGATCTTCTGGTTGGTCTCCTCATCTCAAGTCTCTCCGTCCCCACTCAGCTTATCAAAGTGCAAGTCTGGACACGTCATTACTCCACTCAATAAGCTCCAATTACTTCCTAATTATCTCCAGAATCAAATATGGCAGAATCAAATAAGGGCATTCAAAGCCCTTCAGAGACTTATTGTACTCTTTCCTACACACTTTATAACTCAGCTATCCTGACTCTTGCAGTCCAGCTATTATGTGATCAGGGGGTGGATTGGAAGAGGAAGGAGGATTTGAAGGAGGGAGAGATTGGAGGCAGGGAAACCTGTTAGGAATTTATTTCAGCGTCCAGAGGGGCTGGTAACGAGGGTCTAGAATGGGGGGGCGGTGACAGTGGAAACAGGGAAGAGAGGATGAAAGCCATAGATCTCTGACCTTTATCGGAGATGCTTTTGGTAGTAATCGGTTAACCTGTTAAAGACTTCTAAGTCTTTGGGAATTTCACCTGCCTCTGTCCTTTGCTGCTGCAGCCTAAAAGCTTAGATGGAATTCATACTAGTTCTCATTTTTTTCTCTTCCTTTGTAGTTGTTTGCCCTGAAGGCAGCTACTTTCTGGATGAAGAGTGTGTCCCCTGTTCTCTGGGATTCTACCAAGAGCAGCCAGGCAGCTTGGCCTGTGTCCGCTGTCCCGCAGGCAGATCTACCCTTTCATCTGGAGCTTTCAGCCAAAGTCACTGTGAGTGAAGGCCTCAGGACCTGCTTCAAAAGGGAGCTGTCCCTATTCAGTACCCTTCTGGCTGCTTGCTGTGCTTCCAATTTCTCCCCACTCTAATCCGTGCTCCACAGGACTACCAAGGTGGTTTTCCTAGATTGGTCTATATCATTCCTCCACTCAGCACACTCTGGTGACTACTTGTAGCCTCTGGAATCAGATACAAACTTCTCTGTTTGGCGTTCAAATCTCTTTATGACCTGACACAGCTTCCCCTTCTAGCCTTACTATACACACACTCCACAGGCTAGAAGAACTCAACTTTTTACTGCTTCTTATCTACGATACTTCCTCTCCCATATCTGTGCTATTTTTTACACTACTGATTTTCCATGCCTTGAATATACTCCTATTTTACCTCTCCCTCTTAGAGTCCCTAGGTTCCTTCAAGACTGGGTCCAAGCTGTCCCTACCACATGAGGTTGTTCCTGTTTTCCCTGTCTCTTAGTGCCTTCCCCCCTCCTCCTCCCGTATCTATTTTGTGTTGTGATTGTTGAGTTGTTTCAGGTTGTATCCAACTCTTTGTGACTCTGTTTTGGGTTTTCTTGGCAAAGACACTGCAGCAGTTTGCCATTTCTTTCTCCAGCTCATTTTACACATGAGGAAACTGAGGCAAACAGGGCTAAGTGATTTGCCCGGGATCACACAGCTAGTAAAGTGTCGGAGGCTGCATTTGAACTCAGGTTTTCCTGACTCTAGGCCTGGTACAATACATCGTGCCACCTAGCTGTCCATCTACTTTTGTATACACCTGTATGCATATACAGGTATTTTGTAGGTACCTGCATATGCAAAATAGGCCATACTTAATCGCCCCTCCCTATAGAATGGAAGCTGTTTGTGGGCAGAAGTGGTTTAACTTATGTCTTTGTATCCCCAGTGCTTAGCACGGTGCCTGGGACAAGCCTGTTAATTACTGACTGATTAGTTGATTAATCAATACTCCCTGTCCTCAAGGAACTGACAGTGAAATGGGTACAAAATGTATACAAATAACCATGAATCAAGGTGATGGACTGTCTGTGATAAAACATAGCTGAGCCAGCCAAAGCACTAAAAATATTTAAAGGAGGGAGAGAGAATTTTTCTGCGTGTTTGTGTGGAGAGGTAAAAAATCAGGAAGGATACATGAGGGACGGGGTTCCACAGTTAGACTGTGAAGTTTTAAAGGAAGAGTTCAATAAATGGAGATGGTGGCTTGGAGGTGGAGTCCATTACAGGCATTTGGGGTAGTCTGACAAAAGGTAGACATGGGGGGCGGCCAGGTAGCACAGCGAGTAAGAGCACCGGCCCCAGAGTCGGGATGACCTGGGATCGAATCTGGGCTCAGACACTTAGCACCCACCCAGAAACACCTGGCCGTGTAACCTTGAGCAAGTTACTTAGCCCCAATTGCTTAAAAAAAAAGGTAGACATGGGAGAGCTTAGAATCAGAAGGGGGGACACAGCCGTTCCAATGTGTCTGGGCTGTAGACCCTGTGAAAAGTAGTCTGAGATTCCCTGCCTCTACTATGTAACTGTGTGGAACTCATCATCCTTCTCGTGTGCCCCAAGCTTTTCAGTAACACCCTTTAAAAAGTTCTGCATAAAAGCTTACATCAAGTATTTTTCTTGGCTAAATGATTAGGCCAAGTTATAGTGTTATTTTTTTTCCCATCTCTTTAAGTAATCTGACATGAAATGCCCCAAATCTTTCTGTATGTCTCAAATTAAGGTGAAGTAATTCAAAATGCCATCATTCAATGTCCTCAGGCTTTACAGGCCTGCTATTGTGATAATCAAATGCTACTTCTTATTATAGAAGGTGGCAGTTATGTGGCACAGTAGATAGAGTGATGGGCCTGGAGTCAGGAAGACATTTTACAGATAAGGCAAACTGGGTTAAGTGACTTGCCCAGGATCACACAGCTAGGAAGTGTCTGGGGTTGGATTTGAACTCAGGAAGGTGGGTCTTCTTGCCTTCAGGCCCAGCACTCTATCCGCTGCATCTAGCCATCCCTGGTCAATTCCTGGCATTACTATGTAGCAGAGATGTATGGAAGTTCTTACTCATAATTGCTGTGTGATGGAAAGTACACAGAACCTTGAATCATTAGATTTAAGTTTAAGATTTGGTTCTGCCACTTTTTAGCTATTTGGTGGCTAGCCTAGACAAGTCACTTGCCTTTTCTACATCTCAGTTTCCTTATATCTAAAATGAAAGGGTTGGATTAGATCTTTAAAGTACCTCTAAGCACTAACATATCATATATACACATATATACAGACATACATATGCACACACATATACACATATACATACACACATGAACACATACATATACATATACAGATCTATACACAGAGTCATATATGCATATATACATATACATACACATAGACAGGTGTATACACAGTCATATATGCACATATACACACATACACATGTATATGCACATACATATATACATACATACAAATACACATATACAGAGTCATGTATGCATATATACATATACATACATACACACATATGCACACAAATGCATTCACACACATTATATGTATACACCTACACATATATACACACATACACATACATACAGATATACAGATATATACATACACACATATGCACACATATACATACACACATTATACACACGTACATGTATATACATACACACATATATGCATACATGTATATATACACCATCACTTTATATATACACATAGATATATGTGTACGTGGTATATGTACACATATATTAAAATGCTTTGCATACATATATGGGGGTGGGTGTGTATAGACCCACATGCTATGCTTTTATCATACATAGTAATGCAGGGCTCAGCCTAGAAAAACATAAAATACAATAAAGTGGAAAATACATGGCAAACACAATGGAAATCTTTCCTTGGAGCCCTCAGGGGGTCTCCAGGACAGCAGGCTACAGCCCAGAGCTCAGAGCTGAAGGTGTGCTGTTGCCAGGAGAAGGCAGCAGTTCTTGGTCTCAGCCTCAGCACACTCCTCCCACTTGCACTACATGTAATAGATACTCTTCCCGAGAGGGAACTGAGCCAGAGCAATGGGGTGGGACAAAGGAGGAGCCCAAGTGTTAGAAGCAGGCAGGGAGGCAAGAGAGCATCAGTGATACCTTCTATGGGAGCTGGGGAACTGAGCAGATGCTTGGATCAGAGGGTCAGAAAGCCAGAAAGTGATCTCTTTCTCCTCAACTATTAGTAAGTTAGCAATGTGCATTTATTAAGTGCCTACTGTGTGTCAGGTACCGTGCTAATTGTGGGGGATTCGAAGAAAGACAAAAAGTCCCTGCCCTCAAGGAACTCAAAATCTAACGACTAGGGCTGGGGTATTGGATTTGGAGTTAGGAAGACCTAGGTTCAAATCCTGCCTCAAATACTTACTAGCTATTTGACTCTGGAAAGTCACAACTTTTCAGTGCTTCATTTTTTCATTGGTAAAATGTGGCCATGGACTTGTGGGCCTCTGAGGTCCCTTTCAGTGTCCTACTGGAGCACTTATTACACAGTCCTCCCCACCCCCAAGGCATCCTACCTGTTAACACTTATTTGCATTCAGGTCATATCCTTCCTAAGAGATTACAAACTCCTTGAAAGCAGAGATTATGTCCTTTGTTCATTTTTGTTTAAAGTTGAAAAGTTTAATACATGTTTGATGAATAACAAGCAATGACTAACATTTTTATAATGCCTACTATGTGTCAAGCATTATACCAAGTGCTTTTCAAATATCTCATTGGATCCTTACCACAACCTTGGGAGGTAAGTGGTATAGGAAACTGAAGCAGACAGATTAAATGACTTCCCCAGAGTCACACATCTAGGACATGTCTGAGGTTGAATTTGAGCTCAGGACCTCCTAACTTCAGGCCCATGCCCTATCCACTGTATCACTTAGCTGCCTCTAATTGAATTGAATAAGCAGAGGAGCTGAGCCAATGAACAAAGCCAAGGACAAGTCAACATACACATACAAAGAGCCAAGCTGAGGTAGATTACTGACTCAGCAGGGGACCACTTTTTCTTGAGCTTTTTAGTCAGGTTACCCTCCCCACCCTCATTCCTTAGGGTCTTAATGGCGACTGGGGTAACTCTTGCGTTTGCTCCTCTAGGCCATAGAAGATGCTCTGTTTGACATTCAATGCCCTTCATAACCTAGCCTCCTCCCATCTTTCCAATCTTCTTATTCTTCAACCCATTGACACCAGCCTGTTGGCTTTCTCCACAAACAAGACACTACATTTCTCAGCTCCTTCTGTTTTCCCTGCCTGTCCCCCCTCCCCATGCCTGGAACTCTCTCCCCCCTCCTCCCCCCCCCCCCCACCACTGGCCTCCCTGACTTCCTTTGAGTTCCAACTGAAATCCTACCTTCTAAGGGAAAATTGCCCTAGACACTCTAAATTCTAGTGTCTTCCCTCTGCTAATTATGCCATATTTTTCCTGTTTATAGTTGGCTTTGTATCTATTTCTTTGCATGCTGTCTTCCCTTTTAGATTTTAGCCACTTGAGAGCAGGGACTATCTTTCGCTTCTTTTATATCCCCAGTGCTTAGCTTATTTGGTACATGGTAGACACTTAAGGGGTGTTTATTAATTGTTTGAATTTTACCTTGTAAGAGCCTGGCATCACCCTGCTCTTTATGGCCTCTTATCTGGGCTGACAATATAAATCCACCATAAGTTCTTACTTTAACCTCAAAGTCATTTCATGGACACCTGCAAAACTGCCTAGCAATTTCCCAAAGCTTGGGAGACCCAAAATGAACCTGACTGGCTTACTTTTGCCTCTCTTTGTATCTTTAATGCTTAGCCCAGTGCTGGGGTGGAAGTAAACACTTAATAAATCCTTGTTGACTGACCGATGTTCTCTTGCAGGTGTCACCGATTGTCAGAGGAATGAACTGGGCCTGAAGTGTGATGATGATGGTGGATACATTCCTAGCCAGAACGACCTGAATGACGGGAGATCCTTCTGCGTAGACAGCCTTGGAAGGATGTTGGCTTGGACACAAACAGATGGTCCTTTGAGCAATTCCCAGTGCCTAAGTACGTGCTAGATGGGAAGGGAGAAAACCCATAATGGGAAAGACATAAAAAATACTTTGGGGCTATTTAGGTCATTAAATGTGAGCTATTTAGGTCATACAGCTGAGGAATGATCCTTCAATGCAAGTCCTCTTTTGATTGTTTCCACCAGCCAGCTTATTCTTTCCCATAAAACAGATCGGTGTGGACAAGCAAAAAAAAAAAGTCTTGGACTTAAAATCAGAAGACCTGATTTAGATTCTAGCTTTGAAGCTTACTGTTTGGCCTTGAATAGGTCATTTGTTGTTCAGTCATTTTCAGTCATGTCTGATTCTTTGTGACCCTATTTGGGGTTTTCTTGGCAAAGATACTGGAGTGTTTTATCATTTCCTTCTCCAGGTCATTTTACAGATGAGGAAACTGAGGTAAACAGAGTAAAGTGAATTGCCCAGGGTCGCAAAGCTAGTAAGTGTCTGAGGCCAGATCTGAAATCAGGAAGATGAATCTTCCTGATTCCAGAACCAACACTCTATCCACTGCACCACCTAGCTATCTCTGGGTAGGTCACTTTAGTTCAATTTCCTTATCTATAAACTGGGAATTAAAATATCTACCTGGCAAGACTTTTAGGGTTTCTTTGAGGATCAAGCGAGTATGTGAGTAGTTTTTTTTTCAAGTAGTGTTTTTTCCCATTACATATAAAGACAATGTTCAACATTCTTTTTTTTTATAAGATTTTGCAATTTTTTCTCCTTCCTTCCCTTTCTTCCCTCCCCCAATAAAGCAATCAATCTGATATGGGTTATGCATGTGCAATCACATAAAACATGTGCTATACACATATAAATTATAAGTATTATTTTTCAAAGTACCTTCATATCCTGTATGACCTTTGTAGTATAGTATTCTTCCTTTGTTTATAGGTTACCAAAGAAAAATGAGAGGCCAGTGGTATATAGCTAGAATGAGAGGAAATCAATAGACATCTCCTGTGCTCCAATGACTCAATATCATGAGAATAAAAGGGAGGCCCCCAGCCCCTTGGTAGTAAATTTATGGGAGGCGATAAATGAGTCACACTAGGTGGACACACACAGTCTGGTTGTGATCTGCATTACTGCAGGGGGGATAGCCACATTGAAGAGATTACAATGGGGCATTGGAGCCTAGTAGGATATCTCATTGATCTTTACCCTGGGAGATAGATGTCTAAATTTTAGAGATGAAGAGACTAAAACATAGAAGTTAAGATATTTGCTCAAGTCACATAAATCAGTATTTCTACAAGATATTCATAGGTGCTTAATAAATGTTGAAGGAAGGAAACAAGCATTAATTAATCACCAACTATGGGCCAGACACAGCACTGAATACGAATGAATCGAAGGACAGATGGAGAAACTGCCTCTTACTTTACATCTATTTGCAATGTGTCTAAGTGTATGATATATGATATCTACTATCTATCTGTCAATACATACTGCTACCTCACAAATCATGCCCTTTCTTATAGCCTTACTCAGAGATTCCAAAAATCATAAAGCCTGTTCAAATCTGACCTCGTGTCATCCGTTTCCAATATTTCATAATTTAGGAGAAAGGCTAATGGCCTTAGGGTAAGAAGACATGTATTTTAGTCCTGGCTCTGAAAGTTACAGCTTGGTAGCCATGGGCATCACTTCACTTGACTGGGTCTTGGTTACCTCATCTATAAAATAGTTCTAATGATAATTATACTGCCTACCTCAAGCCCATGGTTATAAAAAAAAAAAGCACTTTGTAAACTGTCAAGTATTTTATAAATGTAAGCTATTATTTTACCAGCTGGAAAAGAGGTCTGTACTTATAGTCAGGAGTGATATTGTTTCAAATACCTGCCTGCTATACTTACTAACTTTGGGATCCTGGGAAGTTGGGCTTCCCCATGCAAAAAATGAGGGTAATTGTATTTGGCATTATCTACCTCACGAGGGTATTTATTATAAGAAAAGTATTTTTGCAAAATTATAAATATGTGAGTTATTATTAGGGAGAGTGCCTCTTACTTTGCCTTATATTATCTTATATTCAGAGATACCTAAATCTTTTGATCTCCTAGTAACCAACTTGTTTCCTAGTGATTGTTAACCGTTAGCCCTCATTTCCTGCCTCACCATTAATCAAATCATTCTGGTTTGATCTTATGGCTCCAATTCTCTTATGTTGTAGTTTCTGTGAAGAAATACCTGGGAGTATGGAGATCCCAGTTATATGGTTCCATCACTGTACCCCAGGAACTCCTGCTATACCCAAAAGGTTCCTTTACTTATGTTAGCAGACCCAGAAAGGGATCCCCCCTGGAGACTAAGGCGACCCTCAGCCAGTGTGATATGGGGTTGAATTGTCGATGTTGACCTTCCTGTGTAAGTTGTTTCTTTACCTAGTGGCAGAGATTGGATTCATAACTTCTATTGCTAACTCTCTGAAAGATGCCTTTAAGGCCCCTCGGTATATGCCATTAGTATTTCCTTATTGCTAGAGAAACTCAGAGAGTCAGAGGAACTGGGTTTAAATCCTATGTCTGACACTATGTGATTTTGTGCAAATCACTTTACCTTTCTGGTCATCAGTTTCCTCATTTGTGAAATGAAGCTGTTGGACTAGATAGCTTCTAATGTCCCTTCTAGTGCGAAAACCTATGATCCTAGGATTCGCAAAATTTTAGATATCATATAACCCAAGTGTTCTTAGCTGGGGTCCAGAGGATCCATGGATGGATTTCAAGGAGTCCATGAACTTGGGTGAGGAAAAAAAATTATATTACTCGCTAATTAAAATTGAGCTTTGATTCCAAATCTGTTGCTGGGAAGGAGTATATAGGCCTTACCAGACTGCTGGAGGAGAGTTCATAGCACAAAAAGCTTAAGAACCCCTGATCTTGGACAACCCCTTTAGTTTATAACTGAGGAAACTGAGGCCCAGAGAGAAGTACTCAAGATCACATAAACTGTTGGTGGAATAACTAGAATCAAAACCTGTCTCCTGACTTCTAGTCCAATGCTCTGTCCACACTACCATACTGCCTCTTGTCTACCTTCTTCTCCTTAGTAGCTAGCAAAATATCTGGGGAAAAGAAAACCCATCTTTTATCTCCTTGAATGAAATTAAAGTACTTTTTGTTTATACCTAGACCTAAATCTAGACCTAGGTGTAGGGATATTGGAATACCCAGGGGTCAGGCTCAGATCAGTAGCAAAGGTAGAGAAGAAAAGGACCCCATTAATTAAATTAAATTAAAGTTGGGTGTGAAGCCTATTAAAGAAGCAGAGTAAACTTCAGATTGGGTGGTCTGGGATATAGATGCAAAGATTATCCCTTTGCTACCTGTAGCATTTCTTTATAATTCCACCAATTACTCCCTATAGCGTCTTCCTCCAACCCCTATACACACACTCCCAGGAAAGAATGAGTTCTCTGGAAGGAGGAGGTCCAGGGAACGGTATCTTCCCTGGCAGTCAGTGAAGAAGAGTCACTTTGGTCACAGAGACTGGGTGGCCACCCCACCCAATGCTTTTGGACAGTTACCCTCCCAAATTCCAAATGGATGGTGAGAAATGTGTATGGGTGGCCCTAGCAGAGTGAAATTCTCTCTCATCCAGGGTCTATGATTTAACTAACCCTTGAACTAGCTTATTATCACCAAGAGTATGGTTTGGCTAATCAGTGGTGCCTTATATGGGTCAGGTACACTAAAGAATCATGCAGTCATAAGGGTTAGCCTTCTTGGACTCAGACATTCCAGCAGCGTCTGAGCCATGTGGGAAGGAGGAACTCAAGTTCATGCATTAGCCAAGGCTGCCATTCTGCTACAGGCATCCCTATGCGCTGCTTCTAAATGAACCACTTTACCCTCATCTCAAATAAAATAAATGCCCTCCCCCCTTTTCATCTCCCCGTTATATATTGCCTTCCCCCATTAGGACGTAAGCTCCTTGTGGGCAGGAACTATCTTTTGACTTGTATTTATATTTTCAGCACACAGCACTGGCACACAGTAAGCCCTTAAATACTTCTTGGTTTGTTGATTAGGAGCCATGCTAATGGGCAGCTAGGTGGTGCAGTGGATGGAATGCTAGCCTTGGAGTCAGAAAGACTGAGTTCAAATCCTACCGCATACTTAAGAGCTATGTGACCCTGAATAAGTCACTTAACCTCTGTCTGCCTCAATTTCCTTATCTGTAAAATGAGGATAATAATAACATCTCACTCATTGGGTTGTCGTGAAGACCAAATGAGACAACATAACATATATTTGATTTGCAATCCTTAAAATTCTATGTAAATGCTAGCCATCATTATTCCATGCAAACCTTAAAATACCATATAGTTGCTAGGTGGTAATCATTATTCTTATTACCCTCTGTGTACCTGAGTGTCCTTGGTTACAAAATACCTATTTTCTTTCTCAGGACAATGTAGCAACTAACACCCAGAGCATGCAGGGGAGAAAATCCAAATGAACCAATCTCACGTTGCTTAGAGCAACCTCCTGGTGCATCATGTATGCGAAAAAAGAGTGAATCTAGGTTAAAAGACAAAAAAAAAAAATCTTCACAGCCCCCTGCTTTCAGTGCTAGGGGGTGGAAATCATCAAATGTTAGAGATGAGATGAATGTCAAAAAGCTCTTGGTCCAACTTCCTCATTCGGTGGATGAGGAGACTGTGACCCCAAGATGATGGGTGATACATCTAGGGTACACAAGCAAGTGAGGGGTAGATGGAGATGGGAGTGAAACAGGTCACAGGGTAAGAGCCAGATCCAGAAGGGACCTCCGATACCCTTATTTTACAAGTGAGGATCTGAATTCAAGTACAGTTACCCCATCCGTGTCACAGCTTTCCCACTGTGGTTTCAATAAATCACAGGTTGACCTAAGAAATGAAATGGGAATTTGGGGAAGTGTTGCAGAAGCCTCAGATGACAGAGTCTATGACCAAATACTTAACCCAAAATTTTACAACAAGGTACTGCAAACAACCCATTAAAGAAAAAGAAGAAATTCAGACTTCTTTTCTAGTACGATGGAAGGGCCAAAAATTTTTACATGGATTTTCCAGATCATGAGGGCTCTGTGCCCCTAAACGCAGGGATATAGAGGGATAACTGTAGGTTAAAGGCTCACTTAAGGTCCCATAGGTAGTAATTATCAGAGGTGGAATTTGAAGCCAGGTCCTCTGCCTGCAGGGCTGATGCTCTTCCTAGGGCCCTTGACTATTGGATCAATGTTTTCTCTATTATACCACATAGCCTGAAGGATAAAAGCTCTGCATTTCAGCTATTTCTGTAAGAAGGCTGCTTGACTTGCCTCAATGTTCTTTCCAAGCAGAAATGACAGTTTTATCCAAAACACCTGCTGCCTCTAGGCTTTGACGACCAGAAAACCGTTTCCCATTAGTGCCTGTTGTTTTGTTTTGAGAAGGCAAATAAGCATTTTAAAGATTGATGTGTAACTTCTATTCTGTGGCTTTTATGCAAATCTTCTGGGCTAAATTCTGTTCTTAGTTCTGTATGGAGGATTTCCACTTTCATAGCCTAGGTCCTCTGTTCAGAAATTTGTCTCCTTTCTTGTTTCTATTACAAACAAAATTCATAGAATAAACATTAAAGAATAATAGATTGAGAACAGGAAGAGACCTTTGCAATCATGTAGTCAGGGAATCAGCAAATTACTTTCCAGGGGCTAAATCTAGCTACTGCCTGTTTTTGGCCGACCTAGTAAGTTAAAAATGACTTTTACATTTTAAAATACAGTTTTGTTATATTTTAAAATAGTTGTGAGAAATCTTACCTTATGGACCATACAAAAACAGGTGTTGGGCAGGATTTGGCTTTTGGGTTGTAGCTTGACAATCCCTGAATTCTAGTCTAACTCCTGAGGCCCACCCATATTGGTTAAGTGACTTGTCCTAGGTCACACGAGGAAGTGGCAAAGATAACATTTGAACCCAGATCCTTTGACTCCAGTCCAGCCCTCTTTGGACTGTACCATACTGTGTGTCAGAGAGAGTAGAGACTTCTGAATGTAGACCATAGACTGTTAGAGCTAAAATGGCTGTTAGAACACAGAATTTTCGAGCTAAAATG
Source organism: Petaurus breviceps papuanus (assembly GCF_028583685.1). Classification (NCBI taxonomy): domain Eukaryota; kingdom Metazoa; phylum Chordata; class Mammalia; order Diprotodontia; family Petauridae; genus Petaurus; species Petaurus breviceps. Next base: position 17,588,150 of record NW_027187460.1, on the reverse strand, counting down.
GACACAAGAATGTAGAATGTTAAAACATAAAATTTTAGAGGACTAGAAAGCACTGGAAAAGGACTCTAGGTCTTTGAATATCAGAAGATAAAATATAGAATGCTGGAACATGTACACTTAGGTTTAGAAAGGACTTTAGCAACCATCCCTCATTCTCATGTTGCCATTGAGAATATCTTTCCCTATGTGCATGGAGCTACAGTCACAAATGTGTCATCTTTTGTAAAATAAATAAATAAATAAATAAATAAATAAATAAATATATATATATATATATATATATATATATGTAGCAAGAAGACTAGGGTGAGAATGAGAAGACCTGTCTCCACAGTTCACTAGTTAGGTGGCCTTGGGCAAATCATCTACTTCTCTGAACCTTAATTTCCCCATCTGTATAATGGAGGGTAATAATACTTACCTAGCTCACCCCCTTATAAGGGTCAAAAAAGACCATGTATATTGAAAGTGCTTTGTAAACTCTAAATTGTTGTTGAGTAATTTTTCAGTTGTGTCTGACTTTTTTGTGAGCCCATTTGGGATTTTCTTTGGCAAAGATCCTGGAGTGATTTGCCATTTCCTACTCCAGCTCATTTTACAGATGAGGAAACCGAGGCAAACAAGGTTAAGTGACTTGCCTAGGGTCACACAACTAGGTAGTGTCTAAGGCCATATTTGAACTCAGGAAGATGAGTGAGTCTTCCTGACTCCAGGTCTGGCATTCTAGTCATTGTATCACCTAGCTGCCCTTTATGAACTATAAAGGGGCATGCGAATGTGAGCTGTTTGCCACCTTTACAACTACTTCCACTTTTCTATTTCTATACCTTTTAAGTTATATAGAACACTGTCCTCACAACAACTCTTTGAAGAATGCAGGGCAAGCCTTATTTTCTTTATTCTCTAAATCAAGAAGTTGAGATTCAGAGTTAAAGTGACTTTCTCAATCAATCAATTTATAATAAGTGCCTACTATTTGCCAGGTACTATGCTGAATGCTGGGTCATCTATCTCCAGAGAGAGGGTAATTTATCATTCTGTTTCTGATACTTTCAACAAAAGAGATTTCACTGCTCCTTAGCCTAGTCTAGTGTTTAAGAAGCTTTCCTTATGGGAAATTTTCTGCTATTGTTTATTTAAATCTCTCCCAAAGCATTCAAACACTGGTCCTATATTTCTTATCACTAGCCTTCATATTCATTCATTCAGAAAGCATTTGAAAGGTCTATTAGGCATTGTACTAGATGTCAGAGATACAAAGACAAAAATTAAATAGTCCTTGTCCTGAAGCTGCATTCCTTTGTTGGGGTAGGGGGTGCTTAAAAAGATAAATAAATACAAAATATAGGCTAAGTCAATACAAGATAATTTCTGAGGTGGGGCAGGGAAGGGCACTAGGGAATGGTGAACATTAAGATAAATCTTATGTGGGAGGGGAGATTTTGGTGGAGTTAGGGAGTCCCATTTCACTCTTCTCCTTGAAGACCCTGTTTTGTATTCCTTCAATTGGACGCATGGTTCCCTCCAACTCATTTTAAAATCTCTTTGTCCCCTTAAATCAAAGAACTCCCAGACACATAGACACGTGTGCTTCAGGACATTCTTTAGTGCTAACATAATGAGAGTCGACACTGAAGAACCTTCTGGTTCGGTCCCAAGATACACATAAGTACAATTAAAGCTACAGAAATTCAACAGATGGAAGATTAAACTGACAGAATTTGCATGCCAGAAGACTAACTCATCAGACTGTGTAGTACCTGAGGATTTTATTTATAGATTTTTTTTTTCCAGGACCTCTTGTCTATAAGAATATTAGGTCACGTTCCTTTAGAGCTAAAGTTACTCTTCTGGTGCCTCATTGTGGTGTGGAGGTGACCCTAGGTTCTCAAAGGCTAAGGGATGGATCACAAGGCAGCTGATAAAGGTTTCAAGTGCAAGCTCAGGGAGATTGTGTGTGTCCATTGTCTAAGGATTAGCCTCGCTGAATTCTGTGGTCTTATAATCAGGTTGGGTTCAAGGTGATGAATATTTTGGTAAAGGCAACTTTGAAAGACCATCTACTAAGATAATCCACATCAGTGGAGGAAATATAACCACAGTGATCTTATGCTGATAAAATCACAGATCCCTGAAAAATGAAATAGTATGAAGGAAATGAGAGACAGAGACAGAAACAGAGAGAGAGAGTGTGTGTACATGTCCACAGGTTTCCAGGTTTGTTGTGAGGGAAATGCTTAGTAAACTTAAGACAGCTCCATAAATGGCACTTATCATCCACATTCTTGTCAGTTATAATAATAACCCTATGAAGCACCCAGGGTCAGGATCATTATTCCTATTTTGTAATCAAGGAAATTGTGGCCCAGGGAATTCTGGGAGCATAGAATCTCAGATGGATTTAAGTCGACCTGAACACTAATTCTATCCACAACTTCCCCAGCAAGAAGTCTTCCAATCTCTTCTAAAAAAGTGCCAATGATGAACCTATAACTCCTGGAGGTAACCCATTCCTCGTTTGGACAATTCAGACTAGTTAAGTTGTTTCTCCAAGGTCTTAACTCTGATCAGTGACTGAGTCTGGATACCAGCCCAGGCCTCTTGACTCCAAGGCCAGGGTTCTTTCCATATCACCTCCTTGCCTCTCCCCTTCATGCATGGCTAATGGGACTGGTCTACTATATGCCTAGAAACACAAAGAACTAGATGTACTTGCGTAAAGTATCCACACTTATAAAGGGGTTTGAGGTAGAAGGATGATGGGTGTGATTAGCTCCTTCCTGACCTAATGCCCAAATTAACCCTTTTATAGAATATTTACCTCCTTAACATGAAAATTCAGTAATTTATTTTACTTTTAGTGCTCCGGAAATTTGAACGAGCTCCAGAATATAAGGTTATCTTCAATGCCAATGATACTATGGTGGTTCAATCTAAAACTGTGAAAGGAGAATTTCCACTGATGCAATGCCTCTCAGGTAAGAATAGTGCTGTTCCTTAGGTGAGATGATGGTGAGGGCCATAACATGGGGATAATCTTGTACTTTCCACACTAAAAAATCAAAGACACTGTTACTGTATTTGTATTTTGTATAATGTATATGTAAGCAGGCCTCAGCCCCTGCTACCATAGAAGCCTATGATTCTGGTTCTCAGGTATGGTTAGAGAGATAAGAAATATAGCTCTAAAGTAGGGATTTTTAACCCAGGTCTCCCAGACTCCCAGAGGCCCTTTGGTAGTTTCAGGGGTGCCATGAACTTAAATGAGAAAAAAAATACATCTTTATTTTCACTCACCTCTAACTAAAGTTTAGCTCTTTCTTCAATAGTTTCAAACAATTTTTAGAAGGGTGAAAAGGTCCATAGACTTCATCAGATTGACAAGGGGGTCCATGGCAAAATAAAATAAAATAAAATAAAGATTAAGAATACCTACTCTGCAAAATTTATCAGAAAGCTGTGATATATATTAGAAATAGACCTAGGGGTGAACTCACAGGACATAGGTTTTAAATGTGGTTTTGCTACTCACTCACTGCCTCTGCCAAGGAGAAAGATCTTTGTATTGGAAATGAAACAAAAATGGCTAATTGGGAGGTATGACTCAGGATAAATACTGAGACAATAGATGAATACTTCGCATCCTACAGATAAACAATGTCTCAACATACTGAAGAGATTGGTAGATGTGATTGCTAAAGCACTTCAGGTGATCTTTGAAAGATTGGAGAATGGGAGAGACACTTCAGGCTTAGAGAACGGTGAATGTTGTCACCATTTAAAAAAAAAGAAAGAGAATGGAATCTGCAAATAATAGGCTCATGAGGTCAATTTGAATTCTTGGAAAAATTTTAGATTGTACTATGAAAGGAATAGTTATTGAACATCTAAAAAAGAAAATGGTGATCATAAAGAGCCAACATGACTTCATTAAGAACACATCAATGCTGGACTCACCCCAATCCCTTTTTGATAATATTGCTAGATGGATAGATTAACCGAATGCTGTAGACATGATTGATCTAGAATTTAGAAAGTAATTTGACAAAATCTCTCAGGCCATACATGGGGACAAGGAAGAGAGAGGTGAACTTGACAGTAGTATACGATGGGATTGATTCAGAACTGGTTGAATGGTTGGACTCAAAGAGGAGTCGTTAATGCTTTGATTTCCACCAAGTCGAAAATCCCTATTTGACTTTCCTAGAGAATTTATACTTTGCCCTATATAATTCAACATTGTTATAAGTTACTTAGATAAAGGTAAAGATGGAATCTTTATCAGTTCTGTAGGTGACATGGAACTTATTAGATCGAGCCAACATTCTGTTCTAGACTGTGTATTTTAGTTCAAAATCTTGTTGGATCTGGCCATTTAGTGTATTTGCTATCCCTACTAGTTTCGGGAAGTCTGATTGAACTTCTGGAATTCTCAATATGTGAGATCAAATATCTACATATACATGCCAAATTTTATTAAAATCATTTAAAAACTATAAAAACGTGACCATTTGAAAGATGAAATTGGCTATTATTTTCTTTAGAGCTAGCAGACAACTACAAATTAAGGTATTTCTTAATAGAATTTATAGGTATTTCACCTTTGATTCCAGTTTATGGTCTTCAAAAATTAAAGTAGAATAAGCATACAAACTGATATCAATAAAATACCAGATATACTACCACTGTCTTTTGTTGAAATCAGAGTTGCATAGACTCCTCAAAGAACATGGAATGTCAGAGTTGGAAAGGGATGAAAGTATAGAATATAGAGCAAAGTGTGTTTGGTTATGGGAATAGGAAAGCACCCTAGCACACCCAGGATGATCTGCTAGAACAGGTTCTTTGATCTGCTTTTCTAGGAAAGACTGCTCAAAAGGGGGTTAACACTTTACATTCATTAGTTCAGGGGAAAGGTCAGCACCCTGAATGTTAGAGAAAATACAAGCAGAGAAATTGACATAAAGACAAACAGACAGGGCTCTAACAACCCGAATCAAAGCAATATTGCTATACACAGTTTACATATACCACTGGATAGAGAGTCTTTACATCTGAGCATTGTGGAGGGGGGGGGGGGTCTGAACATATGGTTACTCAGAGTCTTGACCAGGAAATCAAACAGTCCTTTTCATAAGCAAAATACCAACTCAGAGTATTTATACACTTCTCAGAGCCAGAAGGCATCACTCTCATGACTCAGTGCCTAATTAAGTTAGTACCAAAAGGTGTGAAAGCCTTCCTACAAGCAAGCCTCCCCTAAGCAAGATTCTCTTTAAGCAAGTTCTTCCACCAATGGGTTCTATAGGATTCAGAATGTATCACAGCTGGGCACATTAATGGGTGGGGAAGATCTTATATCCCATAAACATTACAGAGAGCCCTTGAAGATCATGTGGTATAACTGTCATTTTATAAATAATGAAACCAAGGCTTCCAAAGGTCAAATAGCTTACTCATGGTCACAAGTATTTTAGTAGCAGCTATAAGGCTACAACCCAGACCTCCTAATGACCAGTTTACTGTTCTTTCCCCTGTCTCATGTTGATATTTCCCAAATGATGATGAGGCAGTTGAAACACCCTAAGATTCAACCTAAGGAACAAGAAATTAGCCTAGTCATCCAAACCCAAGGGTAAACAGGACAGCATGTAACTCTGGGCAAATCCCTTAATCTTTTTGGACCTCAGTTTTCTTCTCTATAAATGAAGGGCTTGGGTTCTATGGCTTCTAGGGTTCCTTCCAGCTCTAAATCTATAGTACTGTGATCCTATGGTCATGCCATTTGAAGGTCAGGATCATTTGAAGAAACTGGGAATCTTTAGCTTAGAAAAGAGAAGACAAAGCAAGATATAACAGTATTTGAAGAGTTACTACTGCTGCTGCTGCTATTACTACTACCATTATTTATACTATTACTATTAATACTACTACTAGTGCTAGTTTTGCTACTACTAGTAATATTGTTATTACTACTACTGCTGCTACCACTATTACTACTAGTAGTATCACTACTAATATTACTTATACTATTGCTACCAATACTACTGCTAGTATTACTACCACTACTATAACTACTAGTAGTTTACTACTACTACTGCTACTATTAATACTATTACTACCTCTTTGACTACAACATCCAGAAAGAATGTACCCTCCATTTGGTCCTGCATTTTAGAGGTGATATGCAGATCTCTGTGAAGACCCTGACAGACATGACCAGAGGTAGATCCTAGTGACACTGTTGAGAATATACAGGTCAAATTCCAAGACAGAGAGAGCATTCCTCTTGGCCAGCAGAGGTTCATCTTTGTGAGATTGTGGGCCAATCAGTCATCCGGCTTCCATTTCCTCTGTAAAATAGGGGAAAAAGTAGTTTCCCTACCTACCTTATTGGGTGGAGTGAGAATCAAAATAAGATCAATGTGTTTTGTGATCATAAAACAGCATTATGAGTGTGAGTTTTTTCTTTTTTTCCCCTGGTGTTTCTAGACTGTTCTATCGATGAGTCTTGCACCTTCCTCACAGTGGCTAGGACTGGACCTGATACTGTATGTGACTTCTACGCTGGCACATATGTCAACATTGATTGTGTAGCTTCCAGTCAGGTCAGTGGAACTAGTTACTTTTCAGTCTGACACTGATTCTTGATGATCTCTTTGTCTTTAACTAATGGCACTTTATGACTCTGGAGATGTTGTTTTGACCTGGTAAGGAAATCAGTCTACCAGACCTAACCCTAAAACAGAAATTGTCATGTGCACTAAGCCTGCTCATAGCAACCCATCCATTGACTGAATTTCTTGGGAACACCACCAATAGCGAGTTAGCGCATAATATATGTTCAGCACCTACTGTGTGCTGTGTCCGTGTCCTCTACTATTCGGCAGGTAGTAGAGATCAGGATTATCCCCTCACATAAGCCAAGGAGGTAACTTAGATGGATACATAGAGATCTATCTCTATATATAGAAAAATAAAATAAAATCTATATGAATATAATTGTACAATTATCACCTAATTAACTAATATAAAATACTTTTTATTAATGATTATATAACTGTATGTTGCATTAATCTCATATATTATAAAACACATTGTTACTATGTAATATATTACCAATAAGAACAATATATGTACTGTATTAATATAGCATGCTGTTATATAATCATATGTATGATTTATATTACCACAGAATATATATACCATATAATAATATATTAATATATATTACTAGATATACACATATGTGTATATGTATTGTAAATATATATAATGTGTATATATGTGTGTATTATACACACACATATAAAATCAACTAGAATAATTATACTCATAAGCTCCACTGAGGATTTTTGTGGGGGAGGGGACTTAATATATGTTGTTGAATATGAATATTAATATGTTGTTGTTGTGGCAAAGGATCATAGATTTAGGGTTATGTGTGACTTCAAGGATACAGAAAATCCCCCAAATAGTATGTGTAATGTCAGAAGTTATCATTAGCAGAGATTTACTCCTTAGTATTTAGATGGATGTGCCCTGTTAAAATAGGACTAATGTTTAAAGTTCTAAATTTAGTATTCATCAACAAAACACCAAACACTGTTTTTAAAGACCCAAATATTTAAAAAATTATGTTTGCGCTCCCTATGGCCCATGCCTTGAATGTATTTCCTCTTCACCTTTGCCTCTTGAAATCCCTAGTTTCTTTATAGGCTCAGTTTAAATTCTACATTCTACAGGAAGCCTTCCCTGAATTCCCATCCTCATCAAAGTTGCCTTGTGTATATTTTTTCTATACTTATATACCTATGTGTGTGTACATATATGCATACATTCATGTATAATATGCAATACATATGTGTGTAACTATGTATGTATGCACACACACAAATGTGTAGATGGGTAGAGTGCTGAACTTGTAGTCAGGAAGATTGAAGTTCAAATCCTACCTTCGAGCACTTATTTGCTATGTGACTTTGGATAAGTTGCTTAATTTCCCAGTCTCAATTTCTCTCCTGTAAATTCCACCTACCACTCTGGGTTGTTGTGAAGAGAGATCATATAGGTACAGTATTCTGCAAAACATGAAATATTATTAACACTGAGGTCCCATTAAACTCTGAAGTTCTGTGACATTAAACACCTACTATGTGATAGGCATGCGAGATCCTGGAACAAAGGCTAAGCCTTTAAAGTTTGCAAAGCACTGTACAAATATTATCTTTTTGTTTTCTTCAATTTAGAGGACATCTAGTCTAACCTCCCCATTCCATATAATAAAGGAATGGGCAGTGGGACAAACATTGTCCAAGCACTAGGGGACCAATCACTGAGACTCTTTCTTTCCCCAGGAACAAGATGCCCTAGGAAACACTGCTGCCACCAGCTTTGAACAACTGAACTGTTTTCTTAAAGTGAAGAATGATGATAAAACATCTGTGACTGTATACTTGAAAAAAGGTATGTTTTCAGGGGGATGCCTTAGTGCCTCTGCAAGTGATTCATCTTCCTAGTACTGGGATATCCTTAGGGAGACTTTTAACTGGGGCTGAATTCAATTAGGCTGTATTTCTGAGGAAAATGGTTTTACATAAAAAGTCAGAAGGATGCAAGAGAGAGGTAGGTTCTCCTATGTCATAAATAAATATTTATCGAAGGCCCACTGTGTATGGGCAACAGGGGATAGATACAAATTGATATAATTCACAGCCCCCAACATTGAGCTAGGTGATCCAGTGGTTAAAGCTCTTGGCTTAGAGTCAGGAAGACCTGAGTTCAAATCCTATTTTGAAGACTTACTAGCTGTGTGATCCTAGGCAAGTCACTAAATCTTTCTGAACCTCAGTTTCCTTATCTGTAAAGCTGCACTCAGTGGCCCTTAGGGTCTCTTTCAGTTCTAGATAAAGTATCCTATGCTTTGGGTATGGTCATCCCTTTGAAATTTCCATTCAGGGGAAAGGTTTGTCATGATTGAAATTTAACAAAAAAAGTAAATTGTAGCAAGTTTCTCTGAGCAAGATATTATTTATTAACAAGTTCATGTTACTTGATAATAAAGGGTTAATGGCTTGGCTCCATTTATGCCAATGACCCTGAGCAAAAAGACAGCTCCCCTTTTCTAGGTGTTGGAAAGTACAGAACAAAGAAAATAATTGGGTAGATGATATTATGGGATTGGAGACTACATGATTGGTTGTAAGTTTAATAATGAGGGTCTAGCAATGACCCCTCCTTCCTTCTTGTGGCTAAGAAGTGTTCATTGTTTGAGTATAGCTGCAAGATTTAGAGATAATGGGCCAGAGTTTTTGGACAGCAAACCAGACATCCTTGAAGGATAGCTGGGGGCATAAAGATACAATACCAAATCCCTTGTGTTCAGACACATCCCCCCAAGGTTAAGGCTGAATTTCTTGAGGCAAGAATAGAAAAGTGATTAGCAAGAGAGCTGGATTTTGAGACTTATCCCAGTGCAGACCAACTGAATCTCTGATCTAAGTTCAGAGACAAAGAACAATGAATTAAGCAGTTAAGGGACAAAATCAATTAATTGTAAATAGGATAAATAAGGAAATGATACAGGATCAATTCAAACCTGTTTAGGTTGAATGATCATTTATCAAGAGATTTGTACTGTGGATTCTCTTTTAACCATTGAGATTATTTTCAACTCTGAAATTCTGGGATTCTATGAGACCGTAGAGAAATCACTTATGGCTCTGAACTTCTGTCTCTTGACTTTGAAAAGGATGGTGTTGTTATTATTGACATTATTGACTTATTGACACTTGAACTCAGATTTGTGAGGAACTTTTTAAGTCATAATGAAATACAGAAATGGAAGTGATTATGGTTATAATTACTTGCCTTTGCTACCTCATCAGAGATAGCCTCCTTATTGAAGGATCCCATCTGAGGATGGAAGGAAAAATCTTGTATGAATGTAAGCTCCTTGAGGGCTCCTTTTTTCATCATATTCTCTGTACTTAGCACAGTGATAGTGCTTAATAATGGCTTATGGATTGATTGATGTGGACATTCTCTTCTAAGCATAAATGTGTGAGGTTTGATCAATACATGTCATCCCACCTCTGCCATTCTATGACTTGGACTGAGTCACTGTCCTCAAAGACTGAGTTACCTCTTCTGTAAACTGAGAGGATTTAGACTAGATGGCCATTTCTTACATGGCAGCGAGGTGAGGTAGGGGATAGAGTGCTGGGCCTGGAGTAAAGAAGACTCATCTTCCTGAATTCAAATATAGCCTCAGACACTTACTAGCTGTGTGACCCTGGACAAGTCACTTAATCTTGTTTGCCTTAGTTTCCTCATCTGCAAAATGAGCTAGAGAAGGAAATAGCAAATCACTCCAGAGTCTTTGCTAAGAAAAACCCAAATGAGGTCACAAAGAGTTGGACATGACTAAACAACAACAAAAAAAATTATTTTATCATTTGATGTAAGAATGTAAACTTCTTGAAGGGCCTTTCTTTGTATCTCCAGTGCTTAGCCTAGTGTCTAGCAAATAGTAAGCACTTAAAAATGCATGTTGACTGATTGCATAGAGCAAGCACCAGATTTGGACACAGGATAGATTAGGGTTTGACTTTTACCTCTAATACTGACTAGCTGGGCGACTCTAAGTAGTAAGTGATTCTCCCTCTCAATTTTTTCCTCTATGTGGTATCACAATGGATAAAATGTTGGGCCTGGAGTCAGGTAGAACTGAGTTCAAATCTGACCTCAGACACTTAGCTAATTGTGTGATTCTAGACAAGGCACACAATTTCTGCCTTAGTTTCCTTAACTGTACAATGGGAATAAAATAGCATCTATCTCCCTGGGGTGTTGGGAGGATCAAATAAGATAGTATTTACAAAACTTAGCACAGCTCCTAACCCTTAGTACGTGCTTAATGGAGGTTTGCTCCTTCCCTATTGTAGCAAAGGTGTTTGGTCAAATCGCAAGTACTGTAGAAATGAGAGTTATTATTTTGAGGATGATATAAAAGTCCTTTTCCATTGGGATGTAGAGGTGACTTCTGGCTGAAAAAGACTATGACAGCAGGGGGGGAGGGAAAGGCACCTACTATGTGTCAGCACTGTGCTATGGGCTTTATAGATAAATTCCTCACAACAACTCTGGGAGGTAGGCACTATTGTATTCTAATCCTTATTTTACCAATGAGAAAACAGGCAGACAGAGATTAAGTGACTCTAGGGTCAAAGAGCTAGTAAGTACCTGAGGTCAGATTTGAACTCAGATTTTCTTGACTCCAGACCCAGTGCTTTGTCTGCTATACCACCAATTGTTTCTCAGAACTAGATCTTTGGCTGATCTTATGGCAAGCTCTGTTAAGGTACCCAGAGTGGTCTACTGAACGTTCATGGTCCTATGGCCAGCCTACCCATATTTTATAGCCTTACTTTTGGGTCCAAATCAGGGTCTGGGTGATGAATTTTTTGGCCACAAAGATTCTGGAAGGCTGACCATCAGGCCAGAAAGGGGTTTCTGATCAACAACATCAAATTGCAACATTGAAGTGTTGCTGTGTCTAAGGTGGCCCAGAGCAAATACCCTAAACTTCAGGGAAAGTCCATCAGTGCTGAAAGACTTCATAGGAGTGTTGTTTACCATCCCTAGAGCTATGGTGTCAGCATCCTAGTAACCCCTGCTATTATTTAGTGTCTTATTGGGTTGGAGAACCATAAAGCTCGGAGACAGAAGTCCTATCTATCTCTATATGTCAATTCATCCTGGTCCCTACCTTGAGGCAGGACCCTTCATGATCTTCAAAGACAGATCCTGTCTTTCAATTCAACTTGCACCAGGAATACAAAGAATTATGGATCTGCCATTTACCACTTATGTGACTTTGATCATAGTTATGGGCCTCTGTTTCTTTATAAAATAATGAGACTTAGGGGCGGCCAGGTGGCTCAGTGAGTAAGAGCACCGGCTCCAGTGTTGGGATGACCTGGAGATCGAATCCTGGGCTCAGACACTTAGCACCACACCCAGAAATAACTGGCTGTGTAACCTTGAGCAAGTTACTTAACCCTGATTGCTTAATAAAAAAAATAATGAGACTGGATGATCTCTTTTAAGATTGCTTCAAAGCTATGATTTTTCCAGTAGCAATGTATGACTGTGAGAGTAGGACTATAAGGAAAGCTAAGAGTCACAGTATCAATGCTTTTCAATTGTCGTGCTGGAGAAGACTTTTTCAGACTCCCTTGGACAGTGAGGAGATCAAATCAATCAGTATTTAAAGAAATTAATTCAGGCTATTCATTGGAAGATCATATATTGAAGCTGAAGCTCAAATATTTTGGCCACATAAGAAATATTTTGGCCATAAATTCCCTGATGTTGGGAAAGATTGAAGACAAAAGGAAAAGGGGATGGCAGAGGATGAGATGGATAGATAGTGTCACAGAAACAATGACCATGAACCTGGACAGTCTTTGAAAGATAATGGAGGATAGAAGGGCCTGGTATGCTATGGTCCATGGAGTCAGAAAAGTCATACATGACTGAATTACTGAACAACAAAAAAGCTATAAATTTTGAGTCTTTCTCTTATTTCTTACATCAGACTAAGCTCCTCTAGAGGCTGGGAACAGTAACCAGCCAAATAAGTAATGAGCTTAGTATGTCCCAGCCCTGTGCCCTCACTTGACTTGTGCGACCATTTTTGGCTAATATCAAGGGTCATATTTTATGAATTTTCTATTTTTATTTTCATTTTTCTAATGTTTCAGGTAGGGGTCAGGTGAGATAACCTCTGAGGTCCTTTACAACTCTGATATTTTCTCTTCTATGTCAGATTCATCTGCTGCCTGGCTACTCAATTCTGCCTTGGCAGAGGGTATGCAAGGAAGTGGGCACCATGTTATTGGACTTTCAAATCTTTCATTTATAAGATTGAATGCCATGGTAACAAGAAACCTGGAGCTGTTGCCTGAGTATTTTTATGCTGATTACTTTTACTGATGGATTTTTTTAAAGTAAAGTATTTATAAACACAAGAGTACAAATTTTGCTTTCTTAGGAGAAAAAAAATTCTTTAAAAATACAACTTGACCTTTGCTCTTGATTTCAGAAATGTAATTTCATTTTCCTAAGATTTTTTTGGTTGTTATAATTAGTTAGAGGAACATAGATTTAGAGCTGAAGGGCAGCTGAGAGATCATGGCATGTAACTTCCTCATATTACAGATGAAGAAACTGAGGCCCAGAAAGATTGTGTCTGCTTTGAGGGCATAGAAAGAGTAAGCACGTGTATTGAATGTATGCCATTTTAGGAACAATCACAAGAGAAGTCATTTTATTTTTCTTTCTCAAAATTAAATGAAGAAGCTAATTTCTTATGAGCAAAATATATAACCTTTGTTGTTATGCATGACCCTCCTTGAAGCAAATAGTTATTGAGGGTGTTGGAATGTGAGGCTGAAGAAGTAAGGTAGGCCAAGGAACAGCCCTTGTGCTAGGCTTCCGTTGGACTGATGTCTTAGCACAATGCTGTAATTAGCAGGTGCCTAACTAATGTTGAAACTGAATTTGGTACACAGATAGGCCTCTATCTCAAGATTGCTCCCCATCACTAACCATGTGATGAGTGTAGCTACAAGGATAAGATAGCTGTAATTTTTTTTTGGCGGGGGGAGCAGTATATTTAGGAGCGTTTAAGTGGTAACCCTCATGTTAGCAAAAGCCAGCTGGTACTTTGAGAAACTGGGCTAGGAGAATTGATGGGGTAGCATGGAAAAGCAGAGATTGTGGTCAGAGTGGTTCTGTTAGTGTCTGTGTGTGTGTGCGTGCATGTGAGTGCACGCTCCTCTGTGTACAGAGTTCGTAATAGAGAGGATAAGTAAGGGTGAGTTATGAGTGCAGAGATTCAGTAATGCATGTTGTCTGGGACTTAGCAAGAGAGGAGAGGGTGTCACTTTAAGGTGACTGTGAATGGATAGGGTTGAGGCTTGGGAAACCCTAGTGCCTTATGAGAATGGCCAGAAATATATCAGGGAGTAAAAGCAGAAATTGTGTTTAAGGGGAGGGACCTTAGTGGCCCCCACGATTCTGCTTATTACCAATAGACTATGAACTATGATGGAAAAACTGCAAGATCAGATTCTGTCCAGGAAAGCATATATGAGTCATCACTAATGCTGCTTCCTGAGTTCTGTTTCTGATGGCCATTGTGCTGGGGGTAGGAGAACAAGACAATTAGGACATGGGCTCAGGGTGCTAGCCAACTCTATAGTAGGCAGCAAGACTGACCTCATGTGGAATAGTAGAATTGGTGGGATTTTAAAAGGCTTTTCTTGTCCCCCTGCACCCCCCAATCTCTCCCATTGAGCAGTCACACCATTAGGGCTAGGTGGCACAGGTAGGTTGGACCTGGAATCAGGAAGACCTAAGTCCAAAATCTGCCTCAGACACTTATTAGCTTTGTGACTCTGGGGCTAAGGCATCTTCTTTTGACCTCTCTGAACCTCAGATTCCTCATCTGTAAAATGGGGGTAAGAAGAGCACCTACCTTCCATGGCTGTTTTGAGGATCAGATGAGACCGTATTTGAAAACTGCTTTGCAAACCTTGAAGCATTATATAAATAATAGTTACTATAATGACATGATAATGACATGTTGCCATTCGAGTCAATTTTTTCACAATTTTACTAGCTGTGTGACCCTGGGTAAGTCACTTGACCCTGTTTGCCTCAGTTTCCTCATCTATAAAATGAACTGGGGAAGGAAATGGCAAACCACTCTGGTATCTCTGCCAAGAAAACCCCAAATGGAGTCATGAAGAGTCAGGCACAACTAAACAACTAGAACTAAAAGTATTATTGTGTTCCTTTTGTACATGAGGAAACCAGATCAAGGTCACATGATGATGTTGGGTCTTGAATCAATCACATGATCAACAAGCACTTATTGGGCACCTACTATGTCCCATGAGCTGTCCTGTGCTGGGGATACAAAGACAAAAAATGAGTCTCTGCTCTCAAGAGGGAGATTACATATTATAAGTATTTAAAGAATAAATGAAAAATAAATACGAGGACATTTAGGGAGTAAGGGCATTAGAAGTTCTGGGGAGCAAGATATACATTGTGTAGAAAGTAGAGCTTGAGTTAAAAGAAGAAATTTTCTTAGGCAGAGATAAGGAGGGAGGCATTTCAAACTGGAAACAATATCTCCTAACTGCAAATGCAACACCATCTCCAAGTCAAGTCTAGTCAACGAGTTACGTACCTACTATGTGTTGAACACTGTGCTAAGGAATAAGGATACAAAAAAAGACAAAAAGAATAGTATGATGAGGGGGGCTCGGTGGCGCAGTGAGTAGAGCACCGACCCTGGAGTCAGGAAGACCTGAATTCAAATCCAGCCTCAGACACTTAACACTTCCTAACTGTGTGACCTTGAGCAAGTCACTTAACCCCAGTTGCCCTGCCTTCTCCCCTCCAAAAACAGAAACAACAACAACAACAAAAGAATCGTATGATGAATCCCTCAGAGATAGAATTATTAAAGACCTTAGAGATGTATTTGTACGTATATGTGTATTTGTATCTGCTCACCTCCCCTGCCCGATACCTGACACATAGTAGGCTCCTCCTAAATGCTTGATGATTGATGGATTTTCTAGTCAAACCTTCGAAGAGGCGTTGGAGACTCCAAGAGGTCACTTGTCGGAAATGGCATGGCCTGCTACTCTCCCAATCAGATTCAAACCCAGGTTTCCTAATTCCCATTTTAGCACGTTCTTTTATACTATATATTTTTTTCTTTGGAATTCTTTTTATCCTTCAGAGGATTAACACACCAAGGTATCAGCCATTCTTCCTTAGTTGAATTAATTTCATCAGATTGCTTTCTTCCTAAGGAGTACAGTTAGCTCTGATCATCCCCACTGAAGAATGGGGAGTACTGTTCAGAAGAGAGTAATTTGGGGCTATAAGAACTTTTCTCAGAAAGGAAGATGTGGCATGGTAGCTGTAGGCATGGGCTAAGTGAGACAATGTATTGTGGCATAGCATAAATTCAATGGAAGGCCAGGATGAGAAGAGCAGGCACTCAACAGGGATGTGGGAAGGTGCTTTAAAGAAACATCATTACTGTGTAATTTTGCCTAAGGTAACCTCTAACATTCCTTTTCTGTCTCCTTCATAGCCCACTCTTCCTTTCTCTGCTCTCTAATCATGCCTTCCCCCACATCTCTATTTTGAGCATGCTATACTCTTTTTTTCTCCCATGTTGTCATCTTCAATTATCACCTCTGGACAGGTAACTTCCACAGCTAGAGATGCACCCTTAACTTCTCTCCAGAACATTAGTCTCATGTTTTTAACTGTGTGTAAGATGACCTCAGACACTTACTAACTGTATGACTTTGGGCAAGTCACTTCACCCTGTTCCTCATTTGTAAAATGAGCTGGAGAAGGAAATGGCGAATCACTCTAGTATCTTTGCCAAGAAAACCCCTCTGGGGTCATGAAGAGTCTGGAGTAGGACACAACTGAAAAGAATGAATAACAATAGGCCAAATATTCTTTTATTTTGTAAACCAAACCCAAGCACACAAGGTTGTGCTTTGGAGTGGTACTGTCAGTGGTGCTGAAATTCTTTTATCTCCCTCCTTGGAGGGAGAGACCTTTAAAAATGAGGCTCAGGAGCCAGCCTGAGGGAACATTTGAGCAGAACTAATAAGGGGCAGAGGAACCTTTTGGAGAGGTATCTCAGATTTATAGTTTGAAAAATGGGGAAAATCAGGGGGACTAAAAATAGAGTCACAGAATCTCAGAATTGGAAAGTCATTCTTACACAAGGTAATACAGATCTGATTTTTTCCCTCTATTTTTTATGTTAAAAAAACAACATCAACAACTATCTAGGCTCTGTCCTTTCCTCAGTGCATTCATTAGGCACTTCTTTATCTAGAACACTGAGCACTATGCTGCAGGTAGAAAGTTTAGATGAAACAGCCTCTGACTTCATAGAGCTTACATTCTAGCTTAAAATCACAGAATCATGGAATATGAAAGTGGGAGGGGCCCTCTGAGGTTTTCTCATTAGTCTTATCTGAATAAATGGTCTAACCCAGCCCCCACTTGAAGACTTGACAGAATCATGAGATCTTAGATTTAGAGAAAGATGACTTTAGAGGTGATGTCTTCCAACCCCATCATTTTATTGTTGAGGAAACTGAGGCCCAGAGGGGCTAAGGAACTTGCCCAAGAACATACAGGTCACAAGTGGCCCAGCTTCATTTGGACAAAATTATTCTGACTCCAAACCCAACTCTCTTTTCACTGTATCATATTTCCTCCTTAACTTAAAAAAAAATTCAAATTCTTTATTTTTACATTGCTTAGATTTCTATTGAACCACTCCTCTTTTTCCTCAAAGAGAACCACCCCTTATAATATATTTTGTTGTTCAGTTTTTCAGTCATGTCCAACTCTTTGTGACCCCATTTGAGGTTTTCTTGGTAATGATATTGAAATAATCTACCATTTCCTTCTCCCATCTCAGTTTATAGATGAGAAAACTGAGTCAAACAGGGTTAAGTGACTTGCCCAGAGTCACACAGCTAGTAAGTATCTGAGGCAGATTTATACTCAAGAAGGTGAGTCTTCTTGACTCAAGGATCAGCACTCTATCTATTGAGGCATGGGGAGCCCAGGGCCCCAAAATACCAACACACCAGGTCTAGCCCAAATGAATTTAACTCAACCTTTTTTTCCATCAAAGAAAAACAAAGTTTACTAAAGATCTACCATATGGGCCAGACTCTTACGAAATCTTACCCTTGGCTAGACTCCTGAGGAATCTGAGCATCTTGTAAAGGTTACACTGACAAGTGGGCCAGATAGAATCTGAGCTAGATTGAATCTGAGCACCTTCATGGAAGCAGGATGGGTCTCATATACAGAAAGATTGTGGGAGGGATCTAAAGGTTGACCAAGTAGTCTGGGTTGACCAAGTAGTCTGGCATGACTAGAAGAGGGGTTTAGGGAGGGTCTTGATGGGAGTAATCAGTAGCCAAGGTAACTAGAAGTCTGACACCAGGAACCAAGGAAATGGGATTTTAATGGGATGAAGGGTGGGAAGTAGAGGTAACAGACCATGGAGGGCTAGACTAGATTAAGAGTAACAGATTTGGGCATGAAAAAACAGATCTAGTGGGAAGATTCCAGAAGAGTTCAAGGTGGGGTTTTCCAGAGCCTATGGACAAATAAATAGGACTCAAATTCTTTTGGGGTAAACTGGTGAAGGTCTTGGCTTGGACCTCTACCCCGTCATATCCACTGTACCACCTAATAATATCTAATCATAATAGTTAGCATTTATATAGCAATAAGGGCTATATTTGTAAAGTACTTTACAAATGTTATCTCATTTAACTCTCACCACAACCCTATAAGGTAGGGCTACTATCATCTGTATTTATTGAAAAACAAGGGAGGCTTGATGATTCATGTGGGGCCCCATAGCTAGCAAATGTCTGGGGCTGGATTTGAACTCAGGTCTTTGTTATTCCAAGTCTAGTGCTCTATGTACCACAATACTTAGCTGTCTTATGACACAGATTGGTTTTAAAGGGGAGAAGAAAAAGAGAGGTAAAAAATCAACAAAACCGATCAACACATCAAAAAATTTAGACAGTATTTGCAATGATCCATACCCATGGGCCCCCTACCTCCCTGAAAAGGGGTCTCCTCAGAGCTTTTCTTTTTTTCTTTATAATTTCACAATGTATAATTTTGATTGTTTTGTGGTTACCGTTCCATCCATTCACACTGTTGTTGTTGTCATTGTTTATATTGGCTCTGCTTACTTCACTTTTCATCAGTTTGTATAGATCCTTCTACACTTTCCTATATTCCTCATCTACTTGGTATCATGGATAGAGCACTGCATATGAAGTCAGGAAGATCTGAGTTCAAAATTGACCTTGGAAGTTTTACTAACTATTTGACCTTGGACAAGTCACTTACCCTCTCCCAGCCTCAGTTTCCTCATCTGTAAAATAGGGGTAATAATGGCACTTGCCTCCCAGGGTTGTTGTGAGGATCAAATGAAATCATATCTGTAAAGTGCTTTACAAACTTTAAAGTGTTATATAAATGCTAGATATTATTATCATTAGTGTTTGTCATTTCTTACAACACAGTAATGTTGCATTCTATCCATATATCACAATTTGTTTAACCATTCCCCAATCAATGGCATTTACTTTGTTTACATTTCTTTACTATCATGAAAAGGTATTGCTATAAATATTTTGGAGTATATGATGGTTCTTTAGTTTTTAGTGGGTGGAAACTCATGGGCTTCTGAGGGGAATGTGATATAAACACAAATAAGCATAATTCCAAAAAATATATAAAGATTCCAGGAGGGTTGTATGCAATGTGAGACCTGGGGGAGGGAAGATTCTTCCTGACTGGAGGTGGGATCCTAAAGGAGGTAGCTTTTAATTTGAGTTTAAAGGATAGGTGGAAATTCAACTAATAAAGTGCTTTCCTTTGAGGAAATTTAGCTTTGTGTGTAAGGGCAGCTAGGTGGCACAGTAGACAGAGCACAGGGACTGGAGTCAGGAAGACTCAAGTTCAAATGCAGTTACTCACTAGCTTTGTGTGACCCTGGGCAAGTCACTTCACCTTGTTTGCCCTAGTTTCCTCATCTGTAAAACATACTGGAAAAGGAAATGGCAAACAACACCTATATCTTTGCCAAGAAAACCCCAAAAGGGGTCTCAAAGAGCCAGACACAACTGAAAAAATGATTGAACAGCAAGAAGCTTTGTGTAATGATCTAACCAACCCTCACTGCATCTCTAGGAAAAGAGATTGTGCTTATTTTATAGATGAGGAAACTGAGTCATAGTTAATGGGCCAGTAGCACATTTAACCTGCAGTTTATGGTTCTCAACTGGGCCATGTGTGAAAAACTAAAAGATTGTTTGTTTTGGGAACCTGGAGTGTTGTGTGGTGTGAGGGAGAAGGGAGATAAAGACGTAGGGAAATCCTAAATGGACAGTAGGGGGTGCTGACAGATTGACAGATAGTTAGAATGAGAGTAACTCCTATTTCTTTAGCCCTTTAAGGCTTGCAAAGTGCCTCCATAGCTATAACTGGGCAAGGTAGATCATGCAAACCTTATTAATGATAGCAGACAAACATCAAGAATAGGGATTATTTCATTCTTACTATCTATATAACTGGTACCTGAAGCACAGTTAAGTGTTTAATAAATGCCTGTTGATTAATTTATATAGAACCTCCAGGTTCATAAAGTTACCTAATTTGATTTTTGGTAATCTAAGTATTATTTTCCCCATTTTATAGAAGGGGAAGCTGAGGCTCAGAAAAATTAAGTAATTTCTCCATGGTAGTGCAACTGTCATTGTGAGTGACCTGCTAGTTTTTACCCTGGTAAAATGGATGGAAGTTTCAGAAAGGAAAATAGAGAATCATCCTAATCATTAAGGTTGTCCATGAGTGAAATAAGCTGCCTCAGAGGGTGGTGAACTCCCTGTCACTGGAGGTCTTTTAGAAGGGCATGTATGACCATTTTCTAGAGTCACTATGATGGGGATTCCTGAACCAGAATGAGTTGTACTAGAAGGCTTCTGTGGTCCTCCCATTTCTGACATTTCATGATCTTATGATCCTGTGAATTCTCTGTAATGTCAACATGTTACTATCTGTGGCAAAGGTTTTGAAATTTCTTCTTTTATCCCCTTCCTGATGTCCCAGGGTATGAATTCACCACATCTGGTCAGAAAACATATGAGAAAATGGATTTCCAGAATACTCTCTCAGGAATCTACCAGTCCATCATGTTCTCAGCTGATGGAGCGAATCTAACAGATGCTCACCTCTACTGCCGCCTGGCCTGTGACAGAGAACCCTGCTGTGATGGCTTCATCCTCACTCAGACTTTGCTCAGAGGAGGTAATGCTTGCATCAACTTGTTAAGTTTAGTGTATGGAGAGGCTGCTGGTTCACCAGCGTAAAGGCAACAATTTGAATTGCTCCTTTGCTTCATGCTAATCCAAATAATTTCTCTTATCTGACCCCCAACCCTCATTGTGAATAGTGATCTGCATCTGTGAAACATTTGGAATCAAAGAGTCTTACAATGTTAGACTCAGAAGGGACCATTAATCTTAAAAAGAACTTATAAAGATCATATAAAGAACAGAGCTAAAAAGGAACTTAGGTTAGAGAATGCTAGAACCAAAGGAGATCTTAGAACACAGAGTGCTAGAGCAGAAAACATAGACTATTAGAGCTCAAAAAAGACCCCAGGGATTGTATTATCTGACGCCTTCATTCTACAGATGAGGAAACCAAGATCCAGAGAGAAGTGAAGTGACTCATTGCCCAAGGTCATTAATTAATGGCTAAACTGGGAATAAAACCCTAATCTTTTGATTGCTAGTCCAATATTCTTTCCACTAGGTCACATTGCTTTTTCCTGGGTTTAGCCTGTGTAAGTAGGACCCAATAGACTTTACTGGTATAGACAGACAGATGGATGGGCAGATAGCTCAGACAGAAAGACAGAGAGAAAAAAAAAGATAGATGTATATGTGTGTGTGTGAAAGAGAGAGAGACAGAGACAGAGAGACAGAGAGAGAGAGAGAGAGAGACAAAGAGACAGAAAGAGAGGAGAGCTCATTTATTAACTGTTTGTGATAAACAATGAGAACTAGGGATATAAATACAAGCAAACGTGACAGTTCCCAGTTCCTTCCTTCAAGAAGCTCACCTTCCAGTTGGGTAAGGCAACATGAAGAGAATAGGAAATTGGGGACAGAGAATACATGAATGGTGGCATGATTTAGAACTGGTTGCCAGTAAAAGTGAGAAGGATTCCTGATTCTCAGCAAGATAAGGCTTAATTTGATGCTGAAGGTAGTTCCAGAGCTGAATTCTAAGTTTCTTCTGGGGAGGAGGCATAGATAATCTCTGGAATGAAGGTGATATGGTTTAGAGCTGGAGATTGGGAAGTTGTGTGTGTGTGTGTGTGTGTGTGTGTGTGTGTGTGTGTGTAAAACTGTGGTTCTTTACCTCACTCACACATCCATCCATCCATCCATTCATCTCCCCATAAGTCTATCCATTCATTATTTTCCTATATTGAACTCCTAGTATTTGCAAAATACTGTGCTCCAAACTAAGTGACCACACTGAACATGCTCAGATCTCAAAAGGGAAAAATCACACCTTTTAATACTCATCTTAGCAACCACAAACTCACTAATCCCTAAAGTATCAGTCTCTTGCACACTGAACTTCTCACCCTTGTGGTCCTCATCTGGAATTTGACATTATGCAAGGCCCCTAACTAGGGATTGAGGACAGAAACAAATGGGCATTGCACTCAATGAGTTTGCAGTCTAGTTAGGGAACAAAGAAAGGACAAAGACAGCATTGCTACTGCAGGTAATTAGTATGGGAAAAAAACTGGGCTCTAGAGTCCTAGCACAACTATTAATTCCCTATGGGATCTTGGGAAAGATACTCCATTTCTTTGGGTTTCAATTTCAATTCTTATACTTTGAATTTGTTAAAAATCTTAGGTCCCAGGGGTGGCTAGGTGGTGCAGTGAATAGAGCACCGGCCCTGGAGTTCAAATTCGGCCTCAGACACTTGACACACTAGCCGTGTGACCTTGGGCAAGTCACTTAACCCCAATTGCCCTCCAAAAAGCAAAAAAAAAAAAAAAGGCGAGAGGGGCAGCCAGGTGGCTCAGTGAGTAAGAGCACTGGCACCAGAGTCAGGATGACCTGGGATGGAATTCAGGCTCAGATATTTACCACTACACCCAGAAATAACTGGCTGTGTAACCTTGAGCAAGTTACGTAACCCCAATTGCTTTAAAAAAAAAATCTTAGGTCCCTTTCAACTCTGTCATGCTTATATTACCCTGTTCCACCAAACTGTTCTAAGGTCCCTTCCAGGTTTCACATTCCATGTTCTGTAAGGACCCCTTCCAGCTTTCAGTTTCCATGTCCTATTAACCTATGTTCTAAGGTCCCTTCTTGCTCTGGTATTCTACATTCTATAAGAAAGTATAGGTTGAGCCAATTCAAGAAAACCAAAGCCTCTGCTTAGGGCCCATTTCACATATCTCAGTCTGTACACATACATTGAGTGCTTATTGTGAGGTCCCTGTCCCATACAGTTTGATTCAGCCCCGAGCTCCCCTGACATTTCAGTCATCTAGGGTTATGTTCCTATTGCGCCCTAAAATCATTCAGTGTGCTGATCAGACAGCTGTGATTTTCTGCTCCCAATGGTCACAGCCACATTGTGTTATTTCCAATGTGTCTGAGTAAGTTACTTTAGTATTTTTCAAAAAGAAAATGTTGCTTTAAATTGGAATTGGAAGTTCTTAGCTGAGAAGAGGAACTGCCTGTTTAATCTGAAGAAGTGAATTACACTCTGTTTATTGGAGAGTATATCTGATGCGTGATTATTGAATGACCTTCCTCAGTATGTCAGCCCTGTGGTTCTGTAATCATGAAGCTAACGTGCAGGAAAAAGCATAGAAGTGCTGTAACTTCCCCAGGCCTCAGTCTCCTCATTACTATAACAAGGATTAAACTAGATGGCCTCTCTGGTCCCCTCCAGCTCCAGGTCTATGATTTTTCTTGGGGCCAATTTCCTCATTTGTGAAATGAGAGGGTTAAATTGGATGATTCCTACTTTTCTCTCAGCTCTGACATTCCATGTTCTAAGGTTCCTTTTAACTCTTAACAAGTCTGCTTTCTATATTCTAATATATTCCAACTGCCTTATCAGCTTTGACGTTCTGATTCTCATATAAGAAATGAGATAAGTAATTTTTATTGTTATTCAGTAATTTTTCAGTTGTGTTCAACTCTTTGTGAACCCATTTGGGGTTTTCTTGGCAAAGACACTAGAGGAATTTGCCATTTTTATCTCCAACTCATTTTAAAGATGAGGAAACTGAGGCAAACAAGGTTAAGTGACTTGTCCATGGTCACATAGCTTGTAAGTGTCTGAGGCCACATTTGAACTCAGGAGGATGAGTTTCCCAATGCCAGGCCTGGGCTCTATCTGTTGTGCCACGTATATGCCCAGATAAGTGACCTAAATGTTTGTAAAAAAACAAAACAAAACAAATTAAAAATTACTTCCAGAAACAAAGTACTCTATGGCAAAAAGGGAGAAAAAAACCTTTTATTTAGCATGAAAAAAAAGAACTGGATTTGCAATTATAATATGTAGGTTTTTCATCCTGGTTTTACCACTTACTAGTCAGTTAATCAATCAATAAATATTTATTAAGCACCCATGGTATGCCAATCATATGGCAAATTGCTTCTTTGTTTTCTCATCTGTAAAATGGATAGACTATCTACTTCACAGAGTCCTTGATAGCAAAGTGATTTGTAGGCTATACAATCCAATGGAATTATAGGTTATTATTTTCATAACAATAATAATAGCTAGCATTTGTATGAAGCTTTAAGGTTTTCAAAACTTTATATATATTATCTTATTTGATCTTTAAAACATTGTGAGGTAGTTGCTATTATCTCCATTTTACACATGAAGAAACTGAGGGGTTAACTTGCTCAAAAGCACACAGCCAGTAAGGATCTGAGGCACCATTTGAACTCAGAGCTTCCTAATTCCAGGACCTATGTTCTATCATCTGCACCATCCATCTTCAAAATACCATGTACAGTAGCAGGGTCGATATCATCCAACCCCATTTTCTAGATGACAAAACTGAGATCCAGGGCAGGGGCTATTTTTACTTTACCCCCTGTTCCAGTGCTTAGCATAATGTCTGGCACAAAGCAGATCTAGACCCAAAGTCTTCTGACTCTATTTCCCTGGGCACCCTCTCTCCTTGTACATATTACTCCAATACCACAGCTGCTTTATTATATGCCACATCATTTGGGCTATTTAAAGTTGATTCTTTTTTCCTTGCGATCATATGTGGAAATAATTTTTTTCTTCCATGGAATAGTCAGCTCATGGAGTCTATTTCAGAGGAATTTTTGGCCAATATTTAGCTTCCATTTTCCTCCAAGTTTAATGCCTAAGAAAATGTAATAGGATATAGGCTAACAACCTCTGAGATTCCAAAGTGAAAATTTTACTTTTTTTCTCCTCTCTTAAAAATATTATTAATTTTTTTCAATATGGGCAGATGTGTTTCCCAGGCTCTTCCTATTGGCAAGCTTGGAATTTAATTGAAGTATTTAAAAACACTTGGGCGAGTTCCGGCTCCAAACAGGCCCAATTTCCTGTTGGGTCCTCGTGACTTTCCCTGTAATACCATTTAGCTCTCTGGGTTTGTGCCATTTGGGTCCTGGGAAAAGCTTTCCACCTCTTATTCCCTTCCCTCTGAAGGTCTGGTTTCCACTGATATTTCCTGAGTTAAACTTTATGACATCTCCTTACATTTCAGCTTGTGTCACTTTGAAGTTAGCTTTGGTAGCATGGTTTGGCCCCTCTGTGCGCTGGGTCACAGCTAAAGGGGGGCATATTAGCATAAACTGAGCAGGCCTTAATCACTGCCCATAGATATCTCCTTCCCCACACACAGAGCTCCCATTGACTTGAGAGGGGCCGGCATCAGGCTAGAAAGATAATAAAGCTAAGTGTGTTTCTGTTCAGAGGTCTGGTAGAGAGGGAAGAACACCTGCCAAATGTTTAATTCTATTTTCCCCCTTTGGTCTTGCCAATCAGCCTCTATTGAATGGACATTTTTGCATTATTTTATAGTTACAAAGCACTTTTTCATTTGTTATGGTATCCAATCATTACACTACAGACCTGTGAAGGAAATAAGTAACTATTATCATGCCCATTTCACAGGTGAGGGAAGTGAGAAAAGTTAAGAGATTTACCCACAGCTACTAAATGACAGAGCCAGCACTTGAACTCAGATCTCCTGATTTCATGGGCATAAAAATGTACATAGGTCTTGAATAGCCATCCAGCCACTCTTTGAACTCTATTAGAATTTCTTTTTCTTTTTAATGTTTTATTGACATGTTCTGTTTTTATATTACAAATATTTACAGATTTTCCCCACTCGGAGAGGTCTTTTGTAACAGAGTAAAGTAATTAAGTTAAACTAATGATACATTTTGCAAGCAGCTAGGTGATTCAGTGGATAGAGTGCTGGGCCTGGATTCAGGAAGACTGAATTCAAATCCAGACTCAGACACCTACCAACTATGAGACCCTAGGTGTGTCACTCACCAGGTTTGCCTTAATCCACTGGAGAAGAAAATAACAAACCACTTCAATATCTTTGCCAAGAAAACCCCATGGATAAATAATATTGGCTGCCCTGTGGTCCACGGAGCCACGAAGAGTTGGTCTTGGCTGAACAGCAACAGCAATGATACACTTAACTTCCTCCCTCCCACTTTTCAATTTCTTTTTTTTGTGTGTGTTGCCCTGTGTATTAGATTGCAAGCTCTTTGAGGGCAGGGACTCTCTTTTTTTAAATCTGTAAACCCAGTGCCAGCACAAGGCTAGCACATAATATGAAAAGTGCTTAAGAAAAGTTTGTTGAATGTTAAAGTATGTGCAACATTTTACATCTGTAGCACTCTCTCCACCACCAACTACTTGTCTTTTGTTTTTATTTTAAGTAACATAAATCTATTTTTTCATCTCCCCCTTTACTCTGACTCACATTGGCAGAAATCTAGATCAAGAGTGAGGTAGACCTGAGTTCAAATCTGACCTCAGTTATTTAGCAGCTTTGTGACCTTAGGTAAGTCACTTAACTTGTCTGCCTCGGTTTCCTATCTATAAAATGGAACACTATTTCCCAGGGTTGTTGTAAAGATCAAATGAGGTCATATTTGTAAAGTGCTTTGCCACATTTGCATCTTGGTGATGCATTGGATAGAATTCTGGGCCTCAAAGTCCAGAAGACTCATCTTCCTGAGGTCAGATCTGATCTCAGATACTTACTAGCTGTGTGACCCTAGGCAAGTCACTTCACCCTGTTTGCTTCAATTTCCTCATCTGTAAATGACCTGGAGAAGGAAATGGCAAACCATTCCAGTATCTTGGCCAAGAAGACCCCAAATGGGGTCATGAAGAGTTGGACACGATCGGACAACAGCAATTACACACCTTAAAGCTCTATATAAATACAAGCCATTATTCCTAAGCTTGATGGTCCACTTTAGGCAGTTAGCCCTCTAATAATTCAGAAATTCAATTTCTATATAACAATGAAATCTGTAATACTTTGTAACACTATAATTTTTAGATCACTTTATATACATTGTTTCATTTGAAACTCACTGTAGCTTTGGGAAGTAGGTTACATGCAGCCCTGGGAAACTGGATCATTCTACTCATTTTGCAGGTGAGGAGACTGAGACCCAGAGAAGATGAAATGATTTCCCCAAGATCACACATCTAGAATGGGGCATAGCCAGGACCAGAACCCTAGCTTTGTTACTTCCAGTTCTGGGCTTTTTACTGTTTCACTTTTCTAACCTCGAATGTTTCTTTTCCTAATTGTACAGTTACAATCCTTTGCAACCTGATGAGCTCTCCTGATGTCCTGCTCTGCAATAAAAATGACTGGAGACCATCTTCAGAGGTCCAGAGCTATGGTGCATGTGATAATGTGAAGTATGACCCAAGGAAGAAGCAGTTTATATTGAGCCTGGGAGGGCAAGAATTCACAGGAAGTAAGTAAACACTCTCCCTATATTTTCTAGACCTTTAACAGTGAGCAAGGCACTTACTTCCTGAGAAGACATTCACATTTTTTTAACTCATATGCCTCCCCACCCCATTTTTTCTGTGTCTTTAAAATTCTGTTGAAGGTAGTGTGGAGTAGTGGCTAGAAAGCTGGTCTTGGAGCCAGGAAGACCAGAGATCAAGGTCCTCCCTCTGATACGGACTAATTGCATGACCCTGGTCAGTCATGTCACCTATCCGTGCCCCCAGGCAACTTGAGAAGATGTTCAGCTACACTGGTCGAGGGAGCTTCCTTTTCCTGGAGTCCTCCTATACCAATAAAGTCACAGGTCCAGCCTCTAACTATCTTCTATAAAATATTTATGAAGGTCTACATATCTAATAAGAGCGTCCTTGATGAAAACATAGGCAGCCTTCTCAAATTATCTTTCTACAGCAGGCCACAGCTACATGGTTGCTCTATTAACTGAAATTATAAAATCTTGTTGTTTCTGTTTATTGGTCTTTAGAAAAGCAAATGATTTAGTACAATCCAAAATAAGTCAAAGCCTTTTCTCAAACAAGTTGCATTTCGTATTTTTGTTGGACTCATATGCGAGAGTCCATTTAATAGACTGCATGTAGTTGTTCAGTTGTTTTTTAGTTGTGTCCAACTCATTGTGATTCATTTGGAGTTTTCTTGGCAAAAATACTAGAGTGGTTGGCCATTTCCTTCTCTAGCTCATTATACAGATGAGGAAACCGAGGCAAACAGGGTGAAATGACGTGTCCAGGGTCACACAGCTAGTAAGTGTCTAAGGCCAAATTTGAGTTCATGAAGGTGAGTCTAACTGACTCCAGGCCTGGCATTCTATCCACTGTGCTGCCTTGCTGCAATAGAGAGAGTACTAGGTTTGATGTCGAGGGATCTGGTTTCAAATCATGGTTTTTCTACCTTTTATCTATGTGACCTCTGGCTTCCCTCTATAGATCTCAGTTTCTTCATTTGTAAAAATGATACAGTTGACCTAAGTCAGTGGTCTTAGGAAGTCCGCGAATTTTGATGGGAAAAAAATCACATCTTTATTTCATTTTTCTCATTTGTAATGTTATATATATATATATATATATGTTTATGCATTTAAAAATATTATTCTGAGAAGGCATCTGCAGGCTTCCAGACTCCCAAGGGGAACCACAACATGGAAAAAGGCTAAGAATCTCTGGAGTAGGTGAGGTTTAAAGTCCTTTCTGAATTTAAATATAATTGTGTGAAATCCTTATTTTTTCTTTGTTGATACCAAGAATGCAGAATTGGCACATATTTCCCCATCACAATTTGAAAAATCCCATAAAGGAAAATGTCACTGTCATATTCTGATAAAAGACATATACTGTGTGCAATGAATCCTTACCATGCCTTCACACCTGTTAAGAAATGTCTTCATTTTCACATTTCATCAAAATGAGATTTATATCTAGAAGAAACCTTAGCAGCAGGTAGTTGGCACCATAGTGGATAGAATGCTGTATCTGGAGTCAGAACTTGAGTTTCAATTTGGCCTCATACACTTACTACCTGTGTGACCCTGGGCAAGTCACTTAACCTCTGCCTGCCTCAGTTTTCTCAACTGTAAAATAGGGATAATAATCGCATCTACCTCCCAGAGTTGTTGCAAGGATCAAATGAAATAATAATTATAAAGAACTTAGCATAATTCCTGCCACATAGTAGGCATTTAATAAATGCTTGTTGCTTTCCTTGGAAATAATTTAGTTCCACCTTTTCATGTAGCAAATGGGGAAAATAAGAGGTCCAGAAAGGACATATGATTAACCTAAGGCCACACAGAGAGGACACAGCAAGTCCATACTTACCTAGTGCTCTTTCAAGTATACAAAGGCAGTGTTGTATAAAATGGTAAGCACCCTAAAGTTGTTGCACTGAATTTTAAGTCAGAAGATCCCGGTTCAAATCCTGCCTCAGTTGCTTTCTACCTGTGTGATGTTGGGAAAATCATGTAACTTCTCTGGCATTAAGGTTCCCTCTTGCTAAATGGGTGGGGGTTGGGCTAGATGACCTTCAAGGTCCTTTCCAATTCTAGATTTGTTATGCTAAGATCTCATACTCACATCCTATAATGCAGAATATTGCTGGTGGAAGGAACTTTAAACATCTAGTCCAACCTTCTCATTTTGCTGATAAGGGAATTGAAATCTGGAGATTTTTCCAAAGTCACACAGCTATGTAAAGAAGAGAATTAGGACTTAAATCTAGGTTTCCTTACTCCACATTCTTTCCATAATGGCGTATTGTCTTCTGATTTCTGTCTGTCTTCACACCTGAGTCTCCTGTTTGATTATTAAACAAATCGTTATTCAATATCTACCATGTACAAGCTCCTACGTTAGGTAGTACCTAATAGGTGCTCAGGCAGCTAGGTGATGCAGTGAATAGAGTGCCAAGGATGGAATCAGGAAGACACTCATCTTCCTGAGTTCAAATCTGGCCTCAGACATTTACTAACTGTGTGGCCCTGGGCAAGTCACTTAACCTTGTTTGCCTCAGTTTCCTCATCTATAAAATGAGCTAGAGAATAAAATGGCAAACCTCTCCAGCATCTTTCCCAAGAAAAACCCAAATGGGGTCACAAAGAATCAGATGAGTGAACAACACAATAGGTGCTTAGTATCTGTTGGAATTCATGTTGAGAGCAATGTAACAGCTGCTACCTCTCACCCTTTGGTTAAGATATCTGTGTACTGAAGCCCAAGGCACTCATCTACCCTTATTACATGTTTCTAGCTTGAGGTACCAGCCATTGCACTAAAAGCCCAAGGAAATGGTTACCAGCTCGACACTCTGACAGCAGGGTGGGTGACTTCCAAACCACATACAGGTGTCTGAGGAGATGAAATTACTGAGCACCTGGGCCTTGCAATGAACTGGTGCCCTGCAACTCAAGACCAAAGGGAAGCATGTTGGTAGAACTTACTATGAAGCTTCACAGAACTCCATTGGAATATTAGAAATAGAAGGGACCTTAGGACACAGACTATTTGAAATACAGAACATAGAAAGTTAAAAGGGGAGAAACACCTAACACAGAAAAATACAGTGTAACACTTACTAGCTATGTGACCCTGGGCAAGTCACTCACCCTTCCCTCCTCCGAAGACAGTACAACACATAGCTTGTAATGTTGGAGCTAGAAGGAACCTTTGAGGTCGTCTAGTGCAGCTCTTTCCTAGGAGTCATTCATGTTCTCCACAGTGACATGTCATGTCATCTAAGATATTAATGAGAAGGATTAAGATTGTATGTGTGATTTCATTGGCATAGGGGACTCCCATGGGAGGAAACTTCATAAAGCTAGACAAATCTGCAATTATAGTCTTTTAGAGTTGCCTAAAGCACTGAGAAGTAACTTGTCCAGTGTCACATAGTATGTGTCAGAGGTGGGATTTAAACCCAGGTCTTTGGACTTGGAGGTGAACTCTCTATTATACCTCTTAAACAACAACAAAGATGATAATTTTTAAAAGCCTTTTATTAATTTAATAAAGTATTAAATTTTCCACAACAACAAGTCAAGCAGAAGAGAATCTGGAAAACAAAACCTATTAGAAGCTGTCAATGTTCTTTTTTTTTTTTTTTTAAGCAATCGGGGTTAAGTAACTTGCTCAAGGTTACACGGCCAGGTGTTTCTGGGTGGATGCTAAGTGTCGGTGCCTGGAGCCAGATTCGATCCCCAGATTGTCCTGACACTGGAGCCAGTGCTCTTACTCGCTGTGCTACCTGGCTGCCCCTGCCAATGTTCTTAATTAGCAATGGAAAGCAAAAGAGAAAAGGTTAAGGACATATAAGGAGTCAAAGCATTGCTTAGAACAAAATAAAAGATTGAATATGTGTTAAAGACTTCACCAAAGCTACAAAAGTTAAGAGAGAGACAGACAGACAGACAGAGCCAGAGAGAGAAGCAAGACAGAGTCTCCAAAGGAAGATATGAAAAATTCTACGTGGTTGCATGAAGTCCAATGCAGTGAAAATGCAAGTTGGATTTAACAAGAAACAAAGCTTTCACACTATTAACAAAATTAATGATTAAAATATCAAGAGAGAGGGCCGGCCAGGTAGCACAGCAAGTAAGAGCACCGGCTCCAGTGTTGGGACGACCTGGAGATCGAATCCCGGGCTCAGACACTCAGCACCACACCCAGAAATAACTAGCTGTGTAACCTTGAGCAAGTTACTTAACCCCAATTGCTTAAAAAAAAAAATTACAAGAGAGGTGACCATAACTCCATAACTCTAGTCTTTAGGCAAAATTCAAAAGCAAGGGGGTGAGTGGATGGGACAGATAAGATGCATAACTATTGACCTACATGCTTTACAATGGTGCATTAGAGTGTGAATCTTTTTTAATTAATTAAAAAAAATTAACATTCATTTTAAAAATTTTGAGTTACCAATTTTCTTCCTCCCTCCAGTCTATCCCTCATTCATTGAGAAGGCAACCAATATGCTAAAGGGTATAAAATGTTTTTTAAAAATTGCTAATGTGTCATTTTAGCAAATTCTCAGATATCAGTCTGATCCCACTTATTTTTTGTAACAGAAGTCATCACCTATCTATTATCAAAAATGAGAACCAGAAGGGGTGGCCAGGTGGCTCAGCAAGTAAGAGCACCAGCTCCAGTGTCGGGATGACCTGGATCAAATCTGGGCTCTGATACTTAGCACCACACCCAGAAATAACTGGCCGTGTAACCTTGAGCAAGTTACTTAACCCCGATTGCTAAAAAAAAAAAAAATGAGAACCAGTAGTGCCTCCAAATATAGACTGATTTCATATTTATCTATTTTATACAAAGTATTCACAGCTTACATCATGGGAAAAGAACCTTTAAACACAAGAAAAAATACATATAGTTTGAATCAAACAATAAACATTTATTAAGCACCTTCCATGTACCAAACTCTGTGCTAAGCACCAGGGATATAAAAATGGGCAAAATACAGTTTTTTCCTTTTGAGGAACTCACAGTCTAATAGGGGAAACAGCATGAATATATATATATATATATATATACAAACTCTATACAAAGTAAATAGGAAATAATTAACAAAAGGAAGTCAACAGAATTATGAGAGATTGGAAAAGGGTTGCTTTAAAAGATGGAATTTTAGGGGAATTTGAAGGAAGCCAGGGAAGCCAGGGGGTGGAGTAAAGGAGGCAGAGTGTCCTAGGCATATAGACAGAGAAAAGGCCTTGAACAAAAAAAGCATGCCAAGAAAAGAGCTTGGGTATAAAAAAGCTTCTTATTTGTTTTGTAATTATTGACTAAGGTGCCCCAAAAACATAAAAATATGCCTTTTGGTTTTATTGATAGTCACAAAGCCTTTGACTCAGTTCTGCACTCATGCACAGAGTATACTTATTCAAGTAATAAAAATATATAGCAAATATATAGAGTATTGATGGCCATCTGGAAAACTGATATCTATTTAAAACTTGTCAATACCATAAGGAATCATATAAAACCTGGAATTTTTTTTCAGAGACCTAGTTCAAAGCAAGAGGGTGAGTGGATGGGACAGACAAGATGCATAACTATTGACCTACATGCTTTACAGTGATGCATTAGAGTGTGAATCTTTTTTAATTAATTAAAAAAATTTAACATTCATTTTAAAAATTTTGAGTTACCAGTTTTCTTCCTCCAGTCTATCTCTCATTCATTGAGAAGGCAACCAATATGCCAAAGAGTATAAATTGTTATGATTTTGTCTAGTTTTAAATTCATTATTTCTCCTAACTAGAACTAAGCATGACTTCCAGATGAAAGAGGAAGTAAAACTAAAACATCTTTTTAGCCATTTGATATATATATATATATATATATATATATATATATATATATATATATATATATATATATATATATAGAGAGAGAGAGAGAGAGAGAGAGATAATATCAACTTATAGGACTCTACCTAAAAAGAGAGGAAGACCTGAGTTCAAATTTGACCTTAGATACTCACTAGCAAATCACTTAATCCTGTTTGCTTCAGTTTTCTCATCTGCAAAATGAGCTGGAAAAGGAAATGGCAAACCACTACAGTATCTTGACCAAGAAAACCCCAAATGAGGTCATAGAGAGTTAGACATGATTGAAATGATTCAATAACAACAACAAAAAGACATTTATCAACTCCTTCTTTTTGAGGATTTTTCCTCTGATGACATAAAAATACTATATGTACTTAATAAGTATAAAAGTATACATATATATGTATATATATATATATATATATATATATATGAAAATGAGAGACTGAAGGCTTTGAGCTTGAATTGGAGGTCACTTTGAACCAATGAATGAAGGTGATATCTACAAATACCTTGCTTTCCTCTAGGCAAGAATTATGGAGCATAAAGATAGGTTATAAATACAAAGGCTGTGGCTATGTTTCAAGACTTACTGGAATACTGAAATCAAAGCTGCACATCAAAAAGTAAATTTAAAGCAATTAGCTCCTACACAGTACTAGTAAGTGTGTGTGTCTTCAGAACTGTAAAATGGTCTTTTGAAGAATTAGAAACTATTCAAATAAAAACCCCTATATAATATTAATAAAACATAGGACTGCCATTTCCATGCCAAAATAAGGAGAAAAGGGATTATTAATAGATATTCCTAGAGCATTAGAAAGACAATTTAAAAAAAAAATAGAGGTTCTTTTGGAGTAGGCAGACATCACTTTCCTGATCTGATGATAGATATGTAAACCCCTGGACTTGTCCAATGTGACTGAAAGTGACTTATTTTGGATATGGAACATGAATAACCAAGGTCCAAGAGTGAAATCAAAAGACCTTCCCTGAGAAGAAGACATATTAATGCAACCAGCAATATGTTGACAGCAAAGCATAGAATGAAAGACTGAGTCATACTGGAAAGTGAGTGTTTTGTAATGGTGACTCTAGATCAAGTCATTGTCACCAGAAACTGTAGAAGGATTACCCTTCAGAAAACTGGAATTAATGATCAATGTCAGTTATTCAAGTCAACAATGGAAAACATACAAAATGTCATTGTGTTGGTGGTGTTGTTTTTGTACAGTCATATCTGACTCTTTATGACCCTGTTTTTGGATTTTCTTGGAAAAGATACTGGAGTGGTTTACCATTTTCTTCTCTAGCTCATTTTTTAGGTGAGGAAACTGAGGCAGACAAGGTGAAGTGACTTTCCCAAGGTCACACAGCTAGTAAGTATCTGAGGTCATATTTGTACTCAGGAAGATGAGTCTTCTTGACTTTCAGGCTTGGCACTTTATCCACTGTGCCACCTAGCTGCCTCTCATTGTAGGCTGTAAAAATTCATCACCTACAGATTAGCTACCAGGAAGTAACCTGGTGGCAGGAATTAGACTCACAGTCTTATGTGAATAACAGGTGACAAATTCCTATACTTCAAATATAATCCCCAAAATATATTGGTAAACTCAGCCAGTTAGTTAGTCAGTCAATGTTTATTAAGCACCTCTTATGTACTAGGCATTATTCTAAGAACTGGGAAACAAAAAAAAGCATGGAACAGTTCCTGTTCTCAAGGAGTTCACAGTCTAGTGGTGGATACAACCTGCAAATAGCTATGTTCAAATAAGATATCTATAGGATAAATTGGAAAAAATCCACAGAAGGGAGGCACTCGAATTAAGGGAGATCAGGAAAGGCTTCCCATAGAAGGTAGGATTTTATCCAGGGCTCAGAGGAAACCAGAGAAGCCAAGAAGATAATAAACTGTACTGGAACTAGACCTGTCTGGAGGGGATATGACATAGAATTAATTGTAAGGGAGGCACAAAATGCAGTGGAAATTTCACAGAGGGAAAAATAATTTTCTACTGGGGAGTTCAAAGAAGGATTCCTGGAGGAGGTGCCATTTGAACCAGGCCTTGAAGGATGAGGAGGAATTCCAGGGATAGAATTAGAAGTCTGGGCATCCTAGGCAAGAGCACAGAAAGAAAACATAGGGGATATGTAAAAAGAGTGGTGGATAGTTCAGCAGGGTTGAAACGTTACATACAAAGTGTTCATGTGAATGAAACTTCAAAAAGGTAGGGTGGTACCTGGTTGGGGCAAGTTCTGAGCATCAGGCTAAAGCTGAAGAAGTAGAAGTACCCCTTAGAGGTCATGTAGTCCGACCTCTTCATTTTACAGATTGGGAAACTGAGGCCCAGCTGCGTGACTTACCCAAGTTTATACAGATAGGAAATGTCTGAGGCAGAACTTGAACCTGGGTCCTGACTTCAAAGCTAGTGATTGTTCTGCTATGTCACACTGTAGCAGTTAGTGACAGAAGGCAGAGTTAGAACTGAGGGATAGATTTTTACTAAGAGGAAAGAACAAGCTTATTTTAAGAGAAGAGGAGAGGGAAGACCTTCTCAGAAATTAGGGCTGCCCCAAAGTAGAATTAGGAGCATGAAGAGGCAGAGGAACTAGAGACCAAATTGCCCATATTTGCTTGATTTTGGAGAAAGCAAGGGAGTTCCAGGAAAAAAAAAAAAACATCTACTTCTTCATTGACTACACAGTGTGTAGATCACAACAAAATGTGGCAAGTCCTCAGAGACATGGGAGTGCTAGATCATTTTACTTGTTTCCTTAAGAACCTGCATGTAAGTCAAAAAGCAACAGTTATAGTCAAACATGGAACAACTGATTGGTTTAAGATTGGAAAAGGAGAATGACAAGGCTATATATTTTCACCTTATTTATTTAACTTATAAGCAGAGTACATCATGTGAATGCCAGGCTGAATGAATCAAAAGCCAGAATTAAGGTTGCCAGGAGAAATATCAACAATGTCAGATATGTAGGTGATACCACTCTGATGACAGAAAGTGAAAAGGAATTAAGAAGGCTCTTGATGAGGGTGAAAGAGAAGAGTGCAAAAGCTGGCTTGAAGTTTAAGATTAAAAAACAGTCTGAGATCTTGGCAACTGGTCCCATTACTTCCTGAAAAATGGAAGGAGAAGAAATGGGAGCAGTTTCAGATTTATATTCTTGGGCTCAAAGATCATTGCAGATGGTAACTGCAGCCATGAATTTAAAATATCTGATCAGCATACTAAAAAACAGAGACATCACCAGTAGCAATGTATGGCTATGGGAGCTGACCTTAATAAAGAAAGCTGAGAGCTATAGTATCAATCTTTTTGAATTGTGGTGCTGGAGAAGACTTGTGAGAGTCCCTTGGACAGCAAGGGGGTCAAACCAATCAATACTTAAAGAGATTAATTCAGGCTATTCACTGGAAGGTCAAATACTGAAAGTGAAGCTTAAATACTCTGACCACATAATGGGAAAATGGAACTCTTTGAAAAAGACCCTAATGTTGGGAGAGATTGAAGACAAAAGGAAAAGGGGACAGCAGAGGATGAGATGGATAGGTGGTGTCTTGGAAGAAATGAACATGATTTGGTCAGATTTTAGGAGATAATGGAGCATAGGAGGGCCTGGTGTGCTGTGGTCCATCATGTCACAAAAAGAGTCAGACATGACTGAATGACAACAAAGTTGAATGGGATAACTCTGGAAGTAGGGGTTTCATCTCTGTGGAAGTCTTTCAACAATAGCTAGATGATAATTTGTAGAGAGGATTGTTGTTCCGGCCTCTGAGGTCTTTTCCAGTGCTAGGATTTTGTGAATTTGTGATTCTAATTTTTTATTCAGAAGAAAAGAGGTGGCCAGTAAAGGGATTTGGGCAGGGGAGATGTTATGATCAGAACTGAGAATTAGGAGCAGTGTGACAAAGGAAATAACACAGGCTTTCAACTCAGAGAACCTGGATTCAAATCATACCTTTGTCATCTGTTTTTGACTTTTGACTCTTATTTTGACTTTATGACTTTTAGCAAGTCACTTAGCCATTTAAAACTCATTTTCCTTGTCTATAAAATGTGTGGATTGGGCTAATCAAGGGTGGGGAACCTGCGACTTCAAGGCCACATGTAGCCTCGAGGCTACAGGATCCCTACTCTTGAACTAGAAGGTTTGTAAGGCCCTCTACAGATTTAAATCTGCCAACCTATGATGTGCAGGTATGATTGGGGGAGATGAGGGGATGGTAGGGGGCAAGACCTTGTCACGAGGTTATTTCAGTTGGCAATTGGTAATGAGGGCCTGACCAGGAGGATGGAGATTATCTCCAATCTTGTTTCTATTTAGTAGTCTGTATGTTGTTTCTTGTAGACTGTGAGGTCTTGGAGGACAGAGCCTCCCCACTCACTCCCTTTTCTTTGTATCCCAGAACTTAGCACAGAGTCTGGCACATAGTAGGCAGTTAGTAAAGTTGAACTAATTTGACTTGGCAGTGAGAATAGAGGAGGAAAGCCTTATAACCCATTCAGCTCAGTGTTCTGCCCCTCGCCAAATTAATATGGAACATTTTAGGGAAGACTACATTAATTGCTCTCTGTGTGATATTAGCCTTGATTGTTGATATGCCCGGAACATCTTATGTGTCCACCCTGCTGCCCACTATTAACTTGTATAGAATCTGAATGTAAACTTTCTGTTTCAAAACATCTGTGGTTTCATCCATGTTCATACTGCTACCACTCCTTGCCTTAGTAGACAGGTTCATGGATTTCTGTGGCCAAAATCCTTTATCACCAGCTGGCCAGCCTTATGGTGATGGATCTCTCCAATCTTAGAAAGGCTGTTCATTGGACAATAGACCCACAGTTGGTTTGCAGCCTCTACATGAAACCTCTCCTGCTTGATAGGACCCGTCAGAGGATGAACTCCACTGGCATGGCATTTGAGATCATGGGCTCATATGCACTCCCCAGGGAGGCATCTTAGCAAATATTGGTGGACAGACTAAAGGCTAAGAATCAGTCTGATTTTCCTGTGTGTGTGTGTGTGTGTGTGTGTGTGTGTGTATGTGTCTGTGTGTGTGTGCATGCATTTCCTTTCATAGAGATCTCATCCTATATTTGGGGTAATAAAGTCTAGCCCAAGAATGTTTGTCCCTTTGTGTGTCCTGAACCCCTTTAGAAGCCTAATGAAATCTATAGACCTTTCTCAGAATAATGTTTCTGATTGCAAAAAGATAAAACCTCAAAAAACAACAACAACATAGGATTCCATGGGAAACAAATTCTATTGAAATGGAGTTATCAAAAAAAAAATTTAAGTTCCTGACCTGAACTTAAGAATGCCTAGTTTAATAGAACTTGGAATTTTAACCTCATCTTTGCAATTAAAGATGTTTATTATGTAATATAAGTGTATTCTTAGGCCATATTGTTTGGAGATCCTGGAATAACAATGTAGAAGGTACCCCCATGGAGCTCAAAGGGGGAGGTTTTAAGGTAAAGAAAATCGACTACTTATTTACACAGTAGGTAGTAAGCATCTGTTACTCATTTCCCCCAAGAGATGGTACAGGCTAAGGTTATGAATAAGGGTTTAGATATATTTCTGGATATGACATCCACAATGAATTATTAAGCCCAGAATGTATTTTCTGGTTTGTGCATCAAGACTGGGAAATTTGCCCTCGTTTGACAAGGTTGAAAAGGGGGGGACTGAAATAGCTGATGTGGCTTTTCCCTCTGAAAAGAAGGCCTCTTTCTGGCAGATATCGAGCAAAATTTACTGCTGGAAGATAAGTGAATAG
The DNA here is from genome assembly GCF_028583685.1 of Petaurus breviceps papuanus. Taxonomy (NCBI): domain Eukaryota; kingdom Metazoa; phylum Chordata; class Mammalia; order Diprotodontia; family Petauridae; genus Petaurus; species Petaurus breviceps. Next base: position 17,548,718 of record NW_027187460.1, on the reverse strand, counting down.
AGGGCAGTTCAACATAGAGCAGAATTCTGGTTTATCTGCCTGCCCCAAGCCAACTTGCTTCCCCCCACCCCAGTATCTCAGGTGCCAGCTTTCACCCCAGTCCTTAAGAAACCTCCTTAGTCAGCCAGGTTCAGACTCTACTAGAGGTTGTGAGGAGTGGGGAGAGCCCATAAAGTTACATTTGCACAGTTTTAGAATTTACAAAGCACTCTCCAATCCATTATCTCATTATAATAGGAGGGGCCAGGTAGTAAGTGGAGGAAAAAACATTGGATGGGAGGGCTGGGTTTAAATCCCTTTACTTTTTTTTCTAGTTTAATACACAATTTTAATTTTAACAAGTATAAAAGCTGAGTTTTCTCAGCCCATAAAGGATCCAACTGCATTCTAAACTCTGAATGTGAATCATGAAAAGAGAAGAAAAATGAAAGACTTTGAAACACACTGATGATGGTGATGGTGGTGATGATGATGATGACGATGATGATAGCACTTATATAGATAGCACTTTAAGGTTCGCAAGGTGCTTTACAAATATTATCTCATTTTATCCTCAGAACAGCCCTGGGAGGTAAAGGCTATTGTTTTCCTCCTGTTACAGATGAGGAAACTAAGGCAGATGTAGGTTAAGTGACTTGCCCAGAGTCACTTAGCTAGTAAGTATGTCTAACTCAAGTTATTCTTGCCACAATGCTGGGAGGGAGGAGGTTGGATTTCTTTACCATATAAACCCAATTAAGGCTGCTAAATTTTATTAGACATAATACAAAAATGGCAAAGCCTGGGCTTTATGTACCTCATTTAATTTTTCCTTAGCTTTTAAAAGCATGGCTGTGATAGAAGATTACAACAAAAACAGTAGCAAGTTGGGCAATTCACTTTCCTTCTATGGGACTGTTTCCTCACTTATAAAATAAGGAACAGGAGATCTCTAGTTTTTTTCACCCCTGGATACTGTGACCTGGTTACCTGTTATTACCTCTTCCTCTGATAGTTCACAGTCATAGAAAACCAGGAATGGATGATAAAGGAAATAAAGTGTTAATAATCTGCTAATCAGAGTGATTCCTTTGTGGAAGGAAAACAGCAAGCATTTATTAAGTATCTACTGTGTGCCAGACACTATGCTAAGTATTTTGCAAGTATCTCATTTGGTCCTGGAAGGTAGATGCAGGTGCTATATAAAAAGGTTAAGTCATTTGCCTGAGATCTCACATCTAGTAAGTGTCCAAGGCAGGATTTGAACTCAGGTCTTCTTGACTCCAGACCCAATACTCTATCCACTGCACCCCCTAGCTGTGTGAATGTCACATCACTGCAGTAGAATATAAGTCCTTCAAGAAAAGATAACTAACTATTCATTCTTTATCATTGGGATCTCCATTGCCTAGAACACAGCCTTGCATATAATAGGTGACTGATATATGTTTTTTAAATTTAATTTAATTTGTGGAAAGATAAAAGAAAATGTTTAGCAGAGAATTAAAACCCAAAATAAGCAATCATTTGGTAGATAAGAAGGTGACTATCAGTTGATAAATATTTCTTAAACACCTACTTTGTGTCTGGATCTGTGCTTAGCGCTAGGGATACAGAAAGAGGCGAAAGACAATCCCTGCCCTCAAGGAGCTCACAATCTAATGGAGAAGACAACTTGTGCATACATATATGCAAATTATATGCAGGATAAATATGGAATAATTAAAAGAGGAAAGCATTAGAATTAAGAGGAAATGGGAAAAGCTTCCTGTGAAAGATTGGATTTTGATTGGGACTTAAAGGAAGCCAGTAGGTGGAGTTGAGGAGGGAGAATATTTAAGTCTTGGGAGACAAGCAGAGAAAACGCCCTGATTTTGTATTTGTTCTTGGAGGTAACAGGGAACCAATGCAGAAGGGTTAGACCTGAGCCCTAGGAAAATCACTTCAGTGACTGATTAAAGATGAAGGGAAATGTGCTGCCTATGGAGCAGGCATTCCATAGAGCACCTTGGAAGAGCTGCTGGTATTTGGTTGAACCTTTGAGGTGGGATTGCTGAGGAGAGTGAAAATAAGGAATTCAGAAATGAGAGATGGGGAATGGGGTTTGGAAAATAACCTAAGGGGGTTCAGAATCACTGATATGTGAAGGATCTGACCAGGTGTGAGAATGTGCATTATTGAGTAGAGAGCACAGGTTTGAGATCAGTCTGGAGATAAGTGAAATATGAGATGGGACTAAGGCACCTGGTCTGATGGGAGGCTCTGATTCACTGCTTCTCTTCTAATTGGTTCCCCTGCTTCAGTTCTTTCCCCTCTCCAATCCATCTCTCCAGGATTTCAAATCTAGATGAATTATATGAAAATTAGAGGTGAATAAGAGAAAGGCTATAGATGTGGTTAATTCTGAGAGAGATAGAGTTCTTCCATGTTAATCAATTGGTTAAAAGAAAAACAACATTAACAAAAAACCTTTATTAAGTGCCTACTGTCTGTTAGATGCTGGGGATAGAAAGACAAAAGAGACAATGCCTATAGTTGAGGAGCTTATGTCTCATTGGTGGAGGCAACCCATAAGTATATAAGTCCATACAGCATAAATACAGAATGAACTCAAGGTAATTAAATATAGAGAGCATTGTAGAGTGAAGGAATTGCTGATTGAGAGCATCAAAAAATATGTAAAAAATGACGCTTAAGCTGAGGCTTGAAGGAAACCAGGAATTCTAAGAGGTAGGAGTGAGGAGGGAGTGTATTCTAGGCATGGGGGATGAACCCTGCAAAGTGGTAGAGGTAAGATGGAATGTTACGTGTAAGGAACAGAGAGATGGCCAGTTGGCCTAGACTGGACATTGTAGAAAAGGGAATGATTTATAATGAGGCTGGGATGGTAGATTGGGGCCAAGCTGTGAAATACTTTAAAAGCCAAATAAGGGATTTTATATTTGATCTTAGAGACAGTAGGTAGCTACTGGAGTGAATTGATTAAGGCACTGATGTGGTCACTTTCTTTTTGTTTTTTTAAAGGAAAATCACTTTGTTAGCTGTATGGAGGATAGATTAGAGAACGGAAATGAATTGAGACAGGAGGACCAGTTAGAAGGTCATTGCAATAATTCAGATAAAAGGTGATGAGAGCCGTAACTAAGGTGGTGGCTGTGAAAGGAGAGAGGGGTCAGAGGCAAAAGGTGCTAAGAAGACAGAAATGAGAAGATCTGGCAAGTGGTCGGCAATGTGAGAGGAGCTAAAGTGGGGATGACACTGATGTTATGAACCTGAGACACTGGAAAAATAGTAGAGATTTCCACTGAAAAAGAGATGGTTCTGTAGGACAGGTTGAAAAAAGAAAATGAGTGACATTGGAACATGTTGCATTTGGGCTGTTTATAGAACATCCAATTTTAAATGGCCAATGATATAGTACTGGGGCTCAGGGAGAGGACTGGGGCTGTTTATATAGATCTGTGAGCCATTGGTTCAGTTGAATAATCAGAAGCCAGCCTGTTTGAAAGGCACCAGGAAGGATTTCCTGAAGGATACCTTTCAATCTGCGCCTTGAACATAGAAGTGTTAGTCTGTTTTCTCCATTATTTCTGTCATCATTTTGTGGCCTGTTGACTCTTTTGTGCTTACATACTCTTATGTATACTTATAAAGCTCTTTTTTTTTTGCCATGCATCTCAGAAATAACTGACATTTAATGTACTTTGAAATAACAAGCTTTCAAAGACTTACTACATACATGATTTCATTTGACCCTCAAAACAACACTATGAAATACAAGTATTATTATCTCTGTTTTTACAGGTTTGGAAACTGAGGCTCAGAGAGGTTAAGTGATTTTACCATTATCACCCAGCAAGTAAGCCAGGGTTTGAACCTGGGTCTTCTTGACTCTAAAAAATGGCCATGTACATTTATACACAAATTTAGAACTAGAAAAGACTTCAGAGATCATTCATTCCACCCCTCCTCATTTTATAGAAGAGGAAACTAAGGACCAAAAGAAATGACTTGCCCAAGGTCACATGGGTAATGTAATGGTGTTCTACTTTAAAAAAAAGATTTATTTTGCTGGGAGATATAATGTTAAGATCTCATCCCTGCTTTCACAGGGTTTTGGAAATTAATAGATATGACATAAACACATATACCTAAAAATAAAACAATATATCTTAAGTTCATAAAACAGTATAAACAACATGAGAATTAAAGTCTGGGGAGGGGAAGGAGCCTTACTGACAAATGTGTTCAGGGAAGGTTTCATGAAGAAAATGTCACTATAGATCCAGTGACATTAGACTCTTTGTTGTTCCTTACAACAAGACACTCCATTTCCTGACTCAGGGGCATTTTCACTGACTGTTCTTCATGCCTGGAATGCTTTCCCTCCTCATCTCTTTTTCTGTGAAATGGAACAGTGTGAGATTAAGCTGAAAAAAATAAAGGGAAGTCAGAGCGTAGAGGTCCCTGAATGCCAAGTGAAAGGAGTTTGCATTTTACTCTACAGGTAATAGGGAAATAATGAAGGTTTTGGAGCAGAGGGGTGGAATTAGAGAAAGTGTAAGACAGATAAACACAGCACACAGGAGGGCTGCTAGCACAGGTTCACTATTGATTTGGTCAGACAGGAAAGACACTAAGAAAGGGTTAAAAATCTTACTTTTTCTAGTCTAGTCTTCTCAGGAGTGCTGATAATAGAAGCACAACTCCTACAGCTTTCCCTAATCACCCTTCTCACTGGGTCTGGCGAGAAAGGGGATGGAACAACTACCCCTACATCTCGATGGTGTCAATAGAGACAGGAACAACTTGTGCATTCCCCTAAAGCCCCTAAAGCCTCAATGGGGGCCAGTTGAGGCAAACACAGATTGCCCACAAGCCTTGATGGGGGCCAATCAAGGCACACACAGAATTCCAGCTTGTGCATGCATCCCTAAGGGTTCCCCACTCACTGACCAGTGCCCACCTGCTTTATAGGGTAGCAGACAAAAAAGGCATATTGCCAGCAATAGCCTTACAAGTTTACATCACCTCATTCCTGTATCTCACTGTATAGTTGCAGTGGATGTTTACAATTTAAGCAGAAATATTTATATTATTTATCATTATATAATGCAATGCAAGTGTGGTGGAGATGTTTTGAACCATAATTGTAAGAACTTGTATCTAATACCTGGGAACAAGAGATTGTTATGGCCATGGATCTTGGGAAACTGAACTCTAAGAAATGATAACAAAAATCTACTTTACATACACACAAATCTACCTTACTTACACTATAATCCACCACTTATAGTAAGGTAGATGAATCTAATAGCATTGTAAAAGATGGTGGTATAGGCAGGGAATTGGAGGGTCTAAGAAGGCTCTGAAGGAGTGGTATTAGACATGAGAAAACTTCCTTAACCCAAATATCTTCCTATTTAATTAAAACTATTGCCACACAGCAACTCTGACATGTGTGACTAATACAATGAACTTTGGGAAAATGCAATAAATAATGGAGGGGGAAAAATATGGAATTTTTTTGGAAAAATGGAAAAATGTCTTCAGATATTTGAAGGGCTGAAATGTGGAAGGATTTGGCTTGCACCATCCTGCTGTTGGGAGGAGGAGGGGCAGAAATAAGACTAATAAGGGGCAGCTAGGTGGCACAGTGAATAGACCACTGGCCCTGGAGTCAGGAGGATATGAGTTCAAATCCGGTCTCAGACCCTTGACATACTTACTAGCTGTGTGATCTCAGGCAAGTCACTTAACCCCAATTGCCTTGCCTTCCCCCCTCCAAAAGAAAAAAAAAGGAAAGAAATAAGACCAATTGGTAGCAGGTAGGCAAATTTTGGCTCAACATAGAGGAAAACTCCCTAACAATTATCACTTACTAAAAATGGACTAAGTTCTCCATCCTGGAGGCCTCAAAAGCTGCATGATGATCCATCAGAGAGGAGGTAGAAGAGATTCATTCATCACAGACTCACTGAATTACAAAATTGAGTCAGAAGGGATGTCTAATGCGACTTATACATGAAAGGAATCCCCACTATAATGTACTTGACAAGTGATCATTGAGCCTTTGTTTGAGACCTCCAAGAGGGAGAAATCAATCAATAAGTAACCTATAATCAATAAATGCCTGCTGGGTGCCAGGCATTCTCTAGGTGCTGGGAAGGGACTGTTCTTGATTTCCTTGAAATTACTTTCCATCTTGGAGACTTTGAGATCAAAAATGTAAATCAAGTCTGAGCTAATAGAGTAGAGTACAGAGCTTTATTTTGTCCCATACAGAAGATAGACTGCTTTTTAAATTTAGGGCTTGTGAGATTTCTGGCATAAGGGATAAATGAGATTGCTTCTCTCATGTCAGGTTTCTGTTTGACTTCTGTGGTTGGAATAGCACAATGAACCCATCGCCAACATCTCCTGACTTTTCCAGTGGAAACCTCTCTGTTTTTTAAGTATTCGCTTTTTGGCCTCACCATCTTTCCTATTTCTAAGAAAAGGGCTTAAAAGCTTTGGGACTTTACAAAGTTCATTCCTGATGTCACTTTCAAATGGAGATAAATGACAAACATGCAGATTAAATGTCCTCCAATGTCCACAGGAGTTTAAAAATTGAGGAGAAAAAAAGCATTTGGCACAGATGTTTGGGGGATTGTATTAGATACAGCTGAATTTAAAACAAAACAAAACAAAAACAACCCAACAACTTTGAAATGTTGAAGAAATAAAAGCTCAACACTGGTCCCTGAAGTCTTCTTTGCAAAGAGGGGCAAGGAATGTTTTGCATTTCTGCCTCTCCTTACTCATCAGGAAACTTCTGAGAAGCCTCAGAGACCATCTAATCCAACCTGAACCTGAAACAATATCCCCTAACAAGTGGTCATCCAGCCTCTATTTGAACACTTCCACTAATGGGTAGATCACTACCTTTCTAGGCAGCCTAGTTCCAAAGATACATCACTCCAATTATAAAGGAGTTTCTCTTTATATTAAACCAATATCTAACCTAGATTTCCAACTTCCGGAACTTCCACTGATTGGTCTTAGGACCACATAGAGTGATCCACTAATCTGGAACATAGGGTACCATAGCAGAAAGTCAGGAGAAATGGGTTATCTATTCTCAGCTCTATCAGTTATTTGCTGTGTGACCTCTGAGTAAGAAACAGCATCTCTCTGGTCTCGGTTCCCTCATCTTTAAAATGGGACTAATAATAATCTCATGAAAGTTTTGTGTGCCTTAAATGAGCACTTAGCATAGTGTATGGGACATAGTAGGTGCTTAATAAAAGTTTACTGATTGGTTAAAGTATTACATTAATATAAAGGGTTATTATTATGATTTTTTTCTCCAAAATTTTATTTTAGGCTCAAATGCCAGAACATAGAGAATAGAGAAAAGAAACAAAAACACATCACAAGCTTAAATATTGGAACTTAAATACAAAGTTAGAAAGAAAAAAGCATGTCATGTGCATAGCAGAACATGAGAGAATTCAAAATATGTAATAATAAATTTTCATTTTGAGGAAGCCTATATGATAAATAATTCTTGTTGTGTTGAGAGCTGTCCATCATTTCTTTGCATCCTTGTTAGTTTTCTTTTGTTCTCTGCTGTGCACTTTTTTACTTTGTTCTTTTTTCCCTCCCCCAACCTCTCCCTAGAAAGCAACAATAAAGTTTAAATATGTTTCTCCATAGCTATGTGTATATATACACATATGTATATGTATGTATATGTCCCCCAAAGCTTTAATATCTTAAATACTGCACTAATACTTTTGGGACATCCTTTATTACTTGTTTTATCATTTCTACCATGTCTAACTCTTTGCAACCTTATTTGGGATTTTCTTGGCAAAGATAACTGGAGTGGTTTGCCATTTCCTTTTCCAGCTCATTTTACAGATGAGGAAACTGAAACAAACAGGGTTAAGTGACTTGCCCAGGGTCACACAGCTAGTAAGTGTCTGAGGACAAATTTGAATCCAAGAAGATGAGTCTTCCTGACTTCAGCCCCAGAACTCTTATCAACTGAGCAACTTGGTCCATTTTTTATTACTTAGGGTTTATAAAGTACTTTTTATACAACAGTTTTGCTGTGGTAGTTCAAACTACCAAAGCTGTTGTACTACCCACTGCTCCTTCCTTCCTTCCTTCCTTCCTTCCTTCCTTCCTTCCTTCCTTCCTTCCTTCCTTCCTTCCTTCCTTCCTTCCTTCCTTCCTTCTTTCCTTCCTTCCTTCCTTCCTTCCTTCCTTCCTTCCTTCCTTCCTTCCTTCCTTCCTTCCTTCCTTCATTCCTTCTTTCTTTCTTTCTTTCCTTCATTCTTTCTTTCTATTAGTAACTGGGACTTAGGTAAAGAGACTTACCCATGGCCCAACAGCTAATAAGTATTAATAATTAATAAACATTAATTGCTTACTATATGCCAGGCATTGTACTAAGCACTGGGGATAAAAATATGAAAAAGAAAGACAGCTCCTGTCCTCAAGGAGCTTATAGTCTAATAGAAGAAAACCCACAAAAGGAAGCTGAAAAGCTGGGGTGGGGGGACCTTGGCATGGTGGGGAAACCAAAGAAATCGAAAATGAATGCAGCTGGTGGGAAATGAGAAGGTGAGTTTTAAAGTTTATACTCTACCTGGACATTTGGGGAAGTACTCAATTTATAATGAAATTTTCTAAAGTGACTTTATCATCAAATCCAATGACTTCTTCTCAATCCTCATTCTCTTTGACTTCTACTCCATTTTTGATAGGGTTAATCACCCCACCCCCTCCTCCTTTGTGCTGCTTCTTCATCTTCAGAAGCATCAAATGCCTCTGTTTCTCCTCTGACCTCTCTCATCACTCCTCCTTTATCTCCTTGCTGCCTTCTCATCTTCTTTTCCCCTTAGAGTGGGTCTTACTCCCACATCTATCTGATCTCTCTGTCTGTCTTCTCTCTCTGTCCCTGTCTCTCTCCCTCTCTCTGTGTCTCTGTCTCTCTCTGTCTCTGTCTGTCTCTCTCTGTCTCTGTCTCTCTCCCTCTCTGTGTCTCTTTCTCTCTCCCTCTCTGTGTCTCTGTCTCTCTCTGTGTGTCTCTGTATCTCTGTCTCTATCTTTCTCTCTCTTTCCTTCACCAGTGCTTGTCTCTCTCTTCCTCCTGAGCTCCAGTCCCACATTTCCAACTACCCCTAGAACATCTCTACTTGGATTTATCACTGGGGTTCAAACTCAATGTGTGTGAGCCCTTAATTTTTTCCTCTAAATCTTTTACTACTCCTGACTTTAACTATTTCTACCAAGTGCCAATTGCTCGTGTCTGAAGCCTTGGCGCTAATTTTTACACTTATGTAGCAATGTAGGAAGAGTGTTGATTCTGGAGTTAGAGGGCCTTTATTCTGATCCCACCTCTGACATTTATGATTTGTGTGACTTTAGACAGATCGCTTAACTTCTCCAGACTTCGATTTCCTCATCTTTAAATTGAGAGAGCTAGACTAGATCAGGGGTTCCTACTGTGGGGTCCACGTGCCCCCTCCAAAGGGTACATGTATAGATTTCAAGGGGTCCATGCTCTTAGATGGGAACAAAATTACATCTTTCTTCTTATTGACTTTGATTTCCTTTTTAGCTGTATATATTTTAGTTTATGCATTAAAAAACATTATTCTGAGAAGGGTTCATTAGCTTCACCAGACCAACAAGTAAGTGTTATGTTTGTGTGTGCGCACCCACACATACACACACAGACACAGAGAGACAGAGACAGAGACAGACACACACACAGAACTAGATCTATCTCTAAGACTTCTTCTAGCTCTAATCTATTGACCTGTGATTCTTCCTCTCTCTTTCCCTCCTCCTTCTTCACCTTTCCCTCTGCCATCATCCTGCTTCTTGCTATTATTATCAACCCTCTGAATTCTAGAAATAGGCTCCTTACTGGTCTTTTGCTGGTAGCTATGCTCAGAAGTCAATTTAGGGGTACTTTGGTGAAAGGACCAGGAGAGACGATGGGGGGCAATGGATAGGGGACTGGACTGAGAAGATCTGTTCTCTGTTCCAGAAGCACTGCTTCATAGCTATGTGTTATTGGCCAAGTCACATCTCTGAGCTTCAGTTTTCTCATCTGTTAAATGGGTATAATGGTGCAGTAGATAGAGATCCAGGCCTGGAAACTTCCAGGCCATGACTCATCTTCACAAGTTTCAATTCTGGCTTCAGATGCTGACTAGCCATATGACCTTGGTCAAGCCACTTAACCCTGTTTGCCTCAGTTTCCTCATCTGTAAAATGAGCTGGAGAAGGAAATGGTAAACCACTCTAGTATTTCAGCCAAGAATACCCCAAATGGGGACACAAGAAGTCAGACATAACTGAAATGACTGAACAACAACAACATTGAGGGGTAACCCACTATCCTAAAAGGCAGCACATCACTCGTCAGGGATTCTGTAGAGAGAATCCCTGTTCAGGTACAGGTCTGACTAGCTTATTTGTGAGGCAGCCATGATAGTAATGGTTATGGTGATGATGCTGATGGGGGTGAGAGTGGGAATGAGGATAATCATGAAGGTAAAAACCAAGCTTAACTTTTTGTAATTTTATTTTGTTTTGTTTCCAGCTTCAGAAGTTCTGGAAGAAGTCCCAAGCTTCTTTACAAGTTTTCAAGAGGTTTATCTCTGGAAAGGTGAGGACCTGTGATTTCACTGACTTGAGTGTCCCTTACAACCACACAGATTGCAACTCATCCTCACCTGCCCACCCTGTGTGACTGTTGTCCATTATCTCCCAAACATTCCCCACCCAATACTCTGGAGGTCTTCCTCAGTTTCTCCGGAAATCACAAGGATACCAGAGGAACTCTGGTTGTCCACCTGTCATCTCTCACTCTTGCCACATGGCCAGCCCATCCTCTTTTCATATAATACAATTCCTTCATGACATCTTTTCCTCCTCTTCCTAATTGGTTATGTATTATATATCATGCTCACTCCCACCATGCACCTCTCTATGACCCCCTGTATTTTGCTTATTTTTTGGTTCTTCAGAAGAAGTGGTGTTTCACTTGTCATAGAACAACCCCATTAACATGCTTATTATGTCAGGGGTCAAATGCATTTATTAAATTATGCATTCAATGTCTTCATTGGATACTCTGCTCACCTGGAGGATAAGTGCACTGCTTACTTATCTAGAAGGACTAGCCAATGAAATAGGAAAGCTTCTGCTTCTCCAGCAGATAAGACATCAAAGTTAAAAAGGATTTGGAAATACAAGAAAGGAACCAGGTAGAAGAAATTGGCCACTTACTAAGTCACAGGGAGATAAAACTGTGCTTACTAGGACTTGTCCAAGTTACTAAAGTAGACATAGCCAAGTCCCATGAGGTATTTTGCTTTTAGCATCAATAGGCCTTGTCTGTTCTCACTTGAGGCCAATCCTGATGAGAGAGATGATAGCTTATGTGGTGAGTCAGGTCTGAAGCCCTGAGTGAAATTGTGAGGACACTAAGGGTTTTCTTTAGGCCAGTGGTTTAAGAACTCCCCAATGGTCTAAGGCATTCAGACTAAACATTCTTTAATGGCTCCTTAAGCAGTAAATAATTGCCCAATTATGCTACAATTATATATTTTATCTGTGACAATGGGCACCAGCCTGCTTAAGTATTATAGGTTTGTCATGATTTTAGTTGTTGTAAGCACTTAACTAATAAATCTAAAAGAACATTATGAATAGTGTATTAAATTACTCTGGCTGTTCACAATGACATTTTTTTTGTTGCTGTTAAAAGGGGTTTGTAGAACAAAGAAGATTGAGAACCACTGCTTTAGCTCTGTATCTCTCTTTGAAGCCTGTTCACCGCCCCTGTCAGTATTCATTGAATCCCATTTCCATTTTTCTTCAGTGGCTCCTGGCTTCTTTCTACCCCTCATCCCCCTCCCAGTGCCTGGGGGGCATCCTATTTTTGGCAGACTCTCAATATAAAAGGCCAAGGTGCTTTCTGCTAATGGCTTAAAGTATGTCTCAGGAAGGAGTTGGGTTGGTACCATTTAATAACCATTTCTCTGAAAAAAAAAATTACATACAACACACTTTTAATTTTGGTTTGTTATTAATATGCTTTCCATTACTCAAATATAGACAAGCAACAAACAATAAAGCCAAAATTTATAGCATTTTCAGATTTCCAAGGTATTTTATTATTGGGAAAGGGGAAGATAGGGAATGGAACAAACATTTGTTAAGTACCTGTCCTAAGAACATTACAATATTATGTCATTTGATCCTCACAGCTGTCCTGTATGTATGATCCTCAATGTCTAAGTTAGGGAAACTGAGGTAAACCCAGTTTAGTGACTTGCCCAGGATCATAGAATTAAAAAGTAGTTAAGGCAGGATTTGAACTCAGCTCTTTTTGACTCAAAGCCTGCCACTCTATCCACTGTGGTCCCTGGCTGCTTGAAGTAGAATCCAATGGGTGGTTTAGACTTTTTATCCTTGCTACTTCCCACATGGAGCCAGAATGACTGATTTCTCTTTTCTTCTAGATTCAGATGTGGCTACTCAAGCAAAGTCTACAGAATGTAACCAGGATGCCACTCAAGGACAGGTTACTCCACTAATACCAGGTAACCATAGTTTAGTGGTGAATTTTTCACACATGTAGACTATTGATTCTTTGGTGGGGAAATAACATGTATGCCTTTTATGTGATAGCAGTTTCTTTATATATTACTTCCATCTCCATTAAGCCCTTTCTTATCACAAAGGAAAACAATTAAGCAAAATTATTTCCATAACATGAAGGAATAGGTGACCTCTGCAGTGGTGTTATGCTAAGATCAGTCCAAAGAGCCAGGATTTTTAGCCTATGGAGAATAAGGATTCATGGGAGAGGTAGAGTTGCTGTATTCAAATATAGGAATGGTTGCCTTATATTAGAGTCAATAGAATTGACTCATTCTATTTTGAGCTAGAAGATGGAATGAGGAACAATGGGCAGAAATTACAAGGAGGTTTATTTCCCCTTATTAAAAGAGAAGGTCAATAATGACAGAGACCTCTTTTCTAAGCCTTTTTAATCAATCAGTCAACATTTGTTAAATGCCTACTAAGCACTGGGTTAAACACTTAACTTAATACAAAAATAGACAAAAGACAGTTCTGCCCTCAAAGAGCTTACAATCTAATGGAGGAGATAAAATGTAAACAGATATATACAAAACCAGCTGTATACAGGATGCATGGTGCAGTGAAAGATCTGAGTTCAAATCTGACCTTAGATACTTACTAGTTGTATGACCCTGGGCAGGCCATTTAATCTCTTTTGATCTTGGTTTTCTTATTTGTAAAATGGGGGCAATTAGTAACACCTACCTCGTAGTGTTGTTTTAAGGATTGAATATGACAACACTGACTTCCTGTGGGTGAAAAAAGCATCCTGGGGGTGGCTAGGTGGTGCAGTGAATAGAGCACCATCCCTGGAGTCAGGAGGACCTGAGTTCAAATCCGGCCTCAGACACTTAACACACCAAAAATTAACTAGCCATATGACCTTGGGCAAGTCACTTAACCCCAATTGCCCTCCAAAAAAAAAAAGCAAAAAGCATCCTATTAGCATTTTGATTACTCTGCTGCTCACTGATCTCTTCATTCTGAAGCTTGTGTGGAATTTCGGAATGAGAGCTAGAAATGTACCTAAAGACTTTCGCTAGCACTAAATAGTCAATATTGCATGCAAGTGCCTATGGATCAAGCATTTAAGAGTCTGGCTCTTCACAGATACTTTAGGAGACCCATTCAAATATTGAGGCCCTAACTATGAACCTTCTAGCAGTGTGCTGGATGGAAAAGCCTTCACTGAAAGAGGAAGGTGGGGGCGGCTAGGTGGCGCAGTGAGTAAAGCGCCCCTCCCCGAGTCAGGAGGACCTGAGTTTGGCTCCAGCCTCAGACACTTAACACCCACACAAAAAACTAGCCGTGTAACCTTGGGCAAGTTACTTAACCCCAATTGCCCTCAAAAAGGCAAAAAAAAAAAAAAAAGAGAGAAAGGTGGCTACAGCATTCATTTAACATCTCCTCCTATGGGGGAGGACAAGTAGGCAAGTTGGTGGCAGAGGCTTGGAGAGGAGAGAGGGAGAGATGGGGAAATTACAAAGTCTAGCCAATTTTGCAGCTTTTCAGTCAGTGATGTTCCTGGGTCTCAAAACAATAATGTGACTAAGAGAAAAATCTTTCTTACTTTTTGACTTCTTTTTTCTTGTTGTCCTGGCAATATCTGACTATTGTTTCCATTTCCCTCATATTCTCCCCTTGGGGGTCTCTGCTAGAGCTAGAGGGGCCTCCCTGATAATCAGAGCAATATAAAAATGGGTATCTCTCTCTGTGGACACTGACTGGCACAGATGAAAGGGGAGGGGAGAGTAAAGAGAAGAAGGTACCAGTCTGGATCTTGATAAGTAAGAAGACTTCCACCTCATCTTTCAAAAGAAAACATGTGGTAATCATTTTTGAGAGTGCAAACACATATTCAGTTTTTTATAATCTCAAGTGGAACATTTGACTGAAAAATCAAAAGACCCAGCTTCTTGAATTAACTTTTGATTCATACTGTGCTCATCTTTCTGCCCCCTCAATTTCCCAGGTATTAGAGGAAGAGATTTGCAATAATGCTGCAGAAACAGTGAACTGGGCATGAGAGTCAGGACACAGGCATCCTGGTCCTGACTTTGCTACTAATTAGCATTGTGATCTTGAGAAAGGACCAACCTTTCCGAGACTCAATTTCCTCTTCTGTAAAATTAGGGGGTTGAACTGGATGGCTTTGAAGGTCCTTTCTAGTTCCAAATCTGTGATCCCATGACTAATTGTACCTTTGGCAGTTCAGTGGCACAGTGGATAGAGCCCCAGGCCTGCACTTAAGAAACTCTGGGTTCAAACGAAGCCTCAGACACTAGCAGTGTGATTCTAGGCAAGTCATTTAATCCTGTTTGCCTTAGTTTCCTCATCTGTAAAATGAGTTAGAGAAGGAAATGGCAAACCACTCTGCGATCTTCACCAAAAAAAACCCAAATGGGTTCAAGAAGAGTCAGAAATGACTGAATAACAACAACAAAGTCCATTCTGACCCTGATGTTCTACTTTCTGACATTCTAATATCTAAGAATCCTTTCAGCTCTAAAATTTCAAGTTTTATATTCTAATACTCTTTGTTCTAAGGGCCTTTTCATCTCTAATGTCCTATGTACTATGTTCTTATATTCTATGTTCTAAGGACTCTTGTTTCTAGCATTCTATATCCTAATCAACTCTAACATTCTACGTCTCTTAGAGAATCAGCTCGACATTCTATGATCCTGTTAATTAAGTTCTTTTAGGTTGTTTTTTTTTGTTTGCTTCCACTTGTAAGCTATTTCTTGTGATGTTAGTAAGCACAGTGACTGGTACATTGTAAGTTCTTAATAAGTACTAATTACTTATTACTCTTAACCTATTTTCTATGCAGATAAAAGGATGAAAGGAAGTCTCACCAAACAAGGCCTCTATTTTAGGCATTCTCATTGTACCCACTCCATTATAGTCCTTTTGAGTCTCTCATCTCCAGTACCACAATCACAACTGCCAAGATTCTGGGTGTTTTCTCACCCTTTTGGAAACATGCATTTAGTCTGGGAATGGATATGCTCTCTAGTAGAATGTGCTGGCACTCATAAATGAGGTCTCCATGAAAGATGTCTATCCTTCTGTGTGACTTTTGCAAATCTTCTTTGGTACTTGGTTTCTCTCTCTGTAAAATAAGAGAACTTAACTAGATGGTCTCTAATATTCTGTGTTCTGACATTCCCTGTTAATAAGGTCTCATTGCAGATTCTTTGAGGACAATGCCTTTGATTTTATATATATATCCCCACCCAGTGCCTAGCTTAGGAAATAATAAGCATTTATAATAAATGATAGGCAGTATGGGACAGTGGAAAAAGTGATGGACTTGGAGACAGAGGACCTGGGTTCATGTCCTGACTCTGACACTCAGTTTCTCCATAACCGTGGATCAGTTACCTTACTTCTTTGCTTCTAAGTTTCTTCATCGATAAAGTTAAGGAGTTGGACCAGATGGTCTCTGAGATGTAAGTTTATATCTATATAATTTAAAGATAATGACAGTAATTATTATGGCTTTTAGAGAGCACTTTAAGGTTTGCAAAGCACCTCACAAATATCTCATTTTATCCTCACAAAACAACTCTAGGAAGTAGCTGATGTTATTATCCCCGTTTTACAGATAAAAAAACAGTTTTAGAGCAGTTGAGTCACTTGCTCAGGGTCACACAATTACTTAGAGTCTGAGGCAGGATTCTAAGGCCTTCCTGTTCTAAAATAAGAAGGGAATAAGCATTTGTTAAGGGCCTACTACGTACCAGGCACTGTGCTAAGTATTTTTAAAATAGTATCTAAAAGTCATGTGATTTTAAATTAAAGTCAACATACAATTTCCTTTCAACTCAGTTTGTCTTTTTCAGATTCAACAGTGGAACTTTTCTCCCAAGTGGAGACAGAGCTTGTCCTCGTAGATGGAAACAGGACTGTGCCCAGCCAACAGTACTGGCTCTTCAAACTCCACTATTCAGCCCAGCAGGCAAAGCTGTGGTGTCTCTATCGTAAGAAATCTCAGGAACGAACCCCCTTGCCCATTGTAGAATCAGACATCCCCAGCTTATTCATAGCATCTATTGTGAGACATATAAGGATTTATTGACCAATTAAACCATATTCGTTCCTGTGCTAGATGCTGTGAGGGAATGCCCTTTCCCTTTCCCATCACCAACCCCATTTATCTGGACCCAGTTCAAACCCTACCTACCTTCTCCCTCATCATTCCAACCTATAGTGATTCCTCCTTACTCTCAACTCCCAGAGCACATGCTGGCTATGCCAGTGATTGGCCGTGTATCACGTTATGCTTTTTATTGTTAATTTTCCCCATCTCTCCAGCTAGGCTGGAAGCTCTTTGACTAGGAACTGTATCTTCTACATCTTTTTTTAATCTCTTACAATATCTGGCATAGTGCCCCTCAGATCCTAGGTGTCCTATAAGTACATGAAACAGACATTAACTAGTCAATGAACAATAAAGTCCTAAAAGGAATGTAATCAAATATCCTAATAAGGTGCGCCAAGTGAGCCCAACTGGTCAGTCATGAACAAATCAATTCAATTCAACAACTATGTGCTAAGCATCCTGTTTCTAAGTTGTCCTAAATATGGTTTATTTGTGCATAATGGTTCTCATGTTGTCTTCCCCATTGAACTGTGAGCTCCTTGAGAGGGGGGACTACCATTTGCCATTCTTTGTATTCCCAGTTATTAGCACAGGGCCTGGCACATAGTGAGCATTTAATAAATGTTTATTGACTGACTAATTGAGTAGAGAGCACTATTTTGGGTACTGGGGCCATGTAAAGATGAATGCCATTGTCTATACCCTAATGGAGCTAATGTTCTAAGATATTGGAGTTTATCTACTCCAATAATATTATGTAAGATGGAATTTGTTATGGATACAGAAGAGGTTGCAACTGGGTTAATTGCATGTGAGCAACTGTAGCTATCACTCATCTTTCCCTCTAATTCTCTGTGGCTCATTGGCATTCCTCTTCCACAGGGGCTTCCCCATCACCCCTGACTCCATTCCCCCCCTTTAATCTTTTAGAACACTAAGGCAGGGGGAGGAAGGTAATGCAGATGGGGAATCCCTGGGTTCCCCCACCTACTCAGGAACTCCCCGAAGATAATACCTTCCATCTCCTTCCTCACTGATCTCAAAGGTTCAAAGAAATGAAAAGTTTAAAACAAAAACAGGTTCTACCCACAGAAAGTTTGGGGAACCCCAGAGTTCCCCGAATTTGATGTGATGATGTAAACTAAAAATGAAATAGATTGAAGAAATCACCTTTACTGGTGATCTGACACTGAGTTCAGGGGAACCCAAACAATGTTTTAAAATCTTGCTCCTTAACCTGCCATTTCCCTATTAGTCAATTGGGTTAGACGGCTTTGGGAAACTTCTTTTGCATTTAATGATGAAAAGTTGGTAAAATCAAAGAACTGATTTGCAAAAATATCTGTAGCCAATGTTGGCTGACTAACTGATTAACTAATTCCCTGAGTAGGTTTTTGGACCAGGGGTAGAGGGAGACAGAAGCTGGTAGCCAGTCAGACAAAGAGCATTTTTCAAAACCAAATGCCTCTTGTCTTTCTGTAGGCTGTGCTCAAGAGGGCACTTTCTGTCACCTTGTGGAGGTACGGAACACCAGCAGTGGGGATTTCACCTGCACACTCTTCCCGGAAGCTCAGACGTGTGATGATTCCCTCACATTCACACCTGAGAGCTGCACTTTTGTTCTGCCTTACAGGCCACAGACTCTTTTTCACAAAAAAGGTGAGGTGTTGGTTTTTTTTTTTTTGTATTCATAAAATGACTTTCCTTTTGTAGGATATATTTGAGTTTTTTTATTATCTCATTTTGTTTTTATTGCTGTTTTTCCCCCCAAAATCACCTTTGTTTCGAACTAGATCTCTCCTACCCAGTGAACCATCCCTTGTAACAAAGGAGAAAAAGGAAAAGAAAGAGGAAAGAAAGTAGCAAAACCAACCAACATATCCATTGTGACAGGCAACATATTATAATATTCTGTATCTATAGCCTCCTGCATCTAACAAAGAAGAAATAAATATTCATTTTTCTCCTCCTCTTAGGTGCTGTCTGGTCATTATGGTTGCACCGTGTCCAGTTTCAAACTTCCTTGTTTCCATTTCCATTGTCATAGTTGTTATATATATTGTGTATACATGTGTGTGTGTGTTGTTTTCCTGATTTTTCATGCAAGCCTTCCAATTCTCCTCTAATGTGTCAAAATTGTTATAGTGCTGAACATTTTTCAAGAAGTAAATAAGACAGCAGAACTTTCTATTATCTAGGCAGCAGCTCTATTCCTCAGGAGTAAAGAGCTGGAGAAAGAATAAGGCAAAGAACCCTTCTTTTCTAGGGCAGAAACAGCAGGGAATGAAAACCATATCCCTGGATATTCTTTTGAGCACTCATGTATACATAGAGTATTTCTGACCCACTTTTCTTAAGGTCAGACAAGCTACGTCTCCCTTCAGGGTCCCAGTGTCCTCCAAGGGGGTACACCCTACATTTTTGTTCTCTTCCAAGACTGCTCAAGCTCTGTCCCTCCATTGCTGGAGACCAGTGAGCAGTACCTTAGATCTATATAACCATTTCAAATCAGTTGCTTTTACAAAGCTGGCTAGTGGTGTCGTGGATAAATTGCTAGGCCTGGAAAAGGAATACTCATCTTCCTGAGTTTAAATCTGGCCTCAGACTCTTACTAGCTGTGTGACTCTGGGTGAGTCACAAAATCATGCTTGCCTCAGTTCCTCATTTATAAAATGACCTGGAGAAGAAAATGACCAACCACTCCAGTAACTTTGCCAAGAAAATCCCAAGGGGTCACAAAGCATCAGAAATGACTGAATAACATTTATTTCAAAGCTATTAGAAGATATAAACATTTCCCTCAATATCTTGGTAGGCATAATTTCCCCTATACTATTTCTCTTTTGGGGAGGATGGGTTAAGATCCTAACTCAGCCCAGTTTCTATAATGTCATTAGTCCCACCAAATTCACATTCAAAGGCTACTTCACTGTCTATTAAGTCCTCATCTTACCTTCTACTGGGCAGGATACCCAAAGACCCCCCCCAAAGTTGTTCCTTGTTTCTAGGGTCACAGATGTTAGGCATGCTACCACACCTGGCTTGGGCTCTGATCCCTCCCAACCTTTCAAAACTCCAAGGTTGACATTCCCTTCACCAGGAAGCCATGAGCAAAGGAGTTAGTGGGGATTCCCCTAGGTTGAAATGCTACAGAGAGATGGCATGCCTTACACCCTCATTACACATGTGAAAACAAACTTAGCTGAGCTTGATTCCAAATTTACTTACAACCTTAACACAAACTTACAATAATACTTACAACACACTTCTTGATCATACTGAAAGGCATATTAAAACAACTTATTTTTATTATAGTTTATAAAACACTCTCATAAATCATTTTATCAGATCTGTCCCCCGATCTGTGTGAGTTAAGGAGAACAAATGTTATTCTCCCCATTTTATAAATGATGAAACTGAGATCAAGCAAAGGGAAGTAGCCTGTGCCAAGACTACCTACCTCATTGAAGTTTTTTGAGGAAAATGCTTTGTAAGCATTTAAATGCTATATACATGTGAATTGTATTGATAATAATACTAGCTCACTTTTGTATAGCAGCTTGAGATTTGCAAAGGGATTTGAAAATATGATTTAATACATGATTTGTTTGATCTTTACAACCACTTTGTGAAGTAGGTGCTGTTATTAATATTCATTTTATAGATCAGGAAACTGAGGCAGAAAGGGGTCACACAGTTATTTAGTGTTTTAAGCAGGATTCAAAACCAAGCCTTCCTGATTCTGAGGCCAGTGTTCTCTTAGACTGTATCACCTTGTCTATACTTGATACAAATAAGGGGTTTGGAGTAGATGACCTCAAAGTTTCCTTCCTTCTCTTTATCTGTGATCCTGAGATCTTGGGTGTTTATATTTGGTCTCTTCTTCTGCCTTGGCTGCCCTTAAAGGGAATTAATATCAGTCTCTTCCTAATGAGCTCCCTCCCTAGCAATCATAATCAATCAGGTCAATAAGCATTTATGAAGAACCTACTATGTGCCAGACTCTCTCCTGGGGGTAAAAATACAAAAAATGAAACATTACCAATTTTTAAAGACTCTATTGCTAGAGATTTCAAGTGCTAAAAAATAAATTGGGCCCTGAGACAGAACTACCTTACCCTTCAGTTCCAAAGGTCACCTACATGAGGGCTGAAAAACTGGTGGAGAATCCCTTGTCTTTGTTTTTCCAAATCAGATCTTGCCTCTCTTTTAACGCTGCATCAGTGAGATCTGTATGTCAAGTATGCTAGACATTTATGACTGTGGACAGGTCCCTGCAACTAATCTGAGCTTCCAGCACTGAGGTGCATACTCTCCTTATTGTCTTGTCTGCTGCTGAAGTGGTCATGGAATCCATCATCTATTAAATGGGATGATAAAATTGTCACTCTCTAGGAAAAGTATGGGTCTTGGATGTCAGAATCAGGATCAGGAAAAAGACAGGATAGAATAATAGATGATATGAAATTAAATAGAGATGAGTGGAGGAGTCTCTATTTAAGGTGTGTGTGTGTGTGTGTGTGTGTGTGTGTGTGTGTGTGTGTGTGGTCTATGGGAAGCCTGCTTTGACAGTAATTCATGTGAAAAAACTATAGCTGATCAATAGCTAATATGAGGAATTGCTCTTAAAAAAAAAAGTAACAGGGGCAGCGAGGTGGTGCAGTAAATAGAGCACCGGCCCTGGAGTCCGGAGGACCTGAGTTCAAATCTGACCTCAGACACTTAACACACGTATTAGCTGTGTGACCTTGGGCAAGTCACAACGCCAATTGCCTTGCCTTCCCCCCTCCAAAAAAAAAAAGTAATGCAAACTTAAATTGGATTAACTAATTTGTTCAGTTTTTTTTTTCTTTTTTCCGCTTGTGTCTGACTTCATGATTCCCTTTGGGGTTTTTTTGGCAGAGATAATGAGATGGTTTGCCATTTCCTTCTCCAGCTCATTTTACAAAGGAGGAAACTAAGGCAAGCTGAGTTAATTGACTTGCTCGGGGTCACACATCTTGTAGTTATCTGAATCTAGGTGTGAACTCACAAAGATAAACCAGACTTCAGTCCTGGTACTCTATTTACTGTGCCACCTAACTGCCCTGTACTGTCTTTTTATTTCTTGGTAAATAGTCATTCAACAAGCATTTCTTAAGCACCTATGATTTGCCAGGCACTATACTGGGTATGCGCCTTGAGGGCAGGGACTGGATTTCTTTGTTTGTTTGTTTGCCTTTCTTTGTATCTTCAACATTTAGCACAGTGCTTGACACATAGCTCACAATAAATGTTTGTTGATTGATCAATTGATTGATCATGGCCCTGTTTAGTCAGGGTATAAATGGAGCATGTTGTGCAGTTCTGTTTTAAGTGGAACATTGACAGACTATAGAATTCCCCGAAGAGAGTCACCAGGATGGTAAGGGATCTGCTCATCAAGGCAGGAACCAGTGAATGAATTAAGTGAATATATCTAACTTGGAGACAAGAAGACTTAGGGGAGTTAGGGGGTCCTTTAAGATGGGAAGAGATGCCAGGCTAACTGGAAGGAAGATTGTTTCATTTTTTTGTTTGTAAGCTAAGCACCCAGCACAATGGCTGACTCATGGTAACTGTGGCACACAGTTATTGAGTAATAAATACCAGTTAGTGGCTTGTCCCAGAGATGTTTTCATAGACCTTACTTTACAAGTTCTTACATCTCAGCATTCTTAGGCAGCTTGGTGGTACAGTGGAGAGAGCACTGAGCCTGGAATCAGGAAGACTTGAGTTCATGTCCTGAGACGCTTATTAATTGTGTGATCTGAACTTCTGGTGCTTCAGTTTCCTCCTTTGTAAAATGGGGATAGTAATAGCACCCATTTCCTAGCGTTGTTATGAAGATTAAATGAAACAGTATTTGTAAGGTACTTAGCACAGTGCCTGGCTTAAATACTTGTATCTTCCCTCTTATTCACCGACAAAAAAGTAATCACTGTATCTACCTACTTAGTCTGCCAAAATTAAACATAGGACAATAGCAAGAGAGAGACTCAACAGTATTAGGACTGAGGTTTTTTTCAATTACATGTAAAAAACAATTTTTTAACATTTTTTTAAAATTTGAATTCCAAATTCTCTCCCTCCCTTCCCTCCCCCCTCCTTGAGAAGGTAAGCAATTTGCTATAGATTACATATGTCAGTCATGCAAATATTTCCATATTATCCATGAACTCAGGTCTGTTTTTATCTGAACTCCATAAAATATTAAGTGAGAATAATAAGAGTGATATCGCTATTAATATTATTAACAGTCATAACAACAATTGAGTTGGCCTTTTAAGATTTTGTAAAGCATTTTATAAACATCGTCTCATCAGATACATTTATTGAGTTGGTACAAATACCCTCATCTGAGTTATGCTTGGAAATCCTTTCTATATCCTTTAGTTAGATTTTTTTTCTTTTTGTATCAGATTTCCTTTGGATACTACAATTCATCCTCATATTAATAATTCCTTTTTTTTCTACACAGTTGTCTTGGGAGACAAAGTGAAGGCTTTTTACACTCGCCTGCCATTCCAAGTACTGAGGGGGATTTCTGTACGAAGCAAAGTGTCTATGACAAGAAAACCTGTTTCCAATGGGTAAGGTGTTACCTCTGTGATTTTTATTTTCCTGATTGGGAGATAAGCCTCATCACAAAAGCCTTCAGACACCTAAAAGCCCAAGGAGCTCACTAGAAAGGGAGCTCTATTGCAAAGCTATATAGGAGCTCACTCCATCTCCTTTCATCTGAGGATCCATTTTCGCTCTTGTCCTTAACTGACGTCTTGCCTTGTAATGAAGGCAATGGCCCTGTGATGGTCTGAAGATGGGGAAACAAACCTGTAAGACAAAGATCAGTACTTAGAATGTGGTCTGGGCATAAGTCATGACACATTGACTAAGTGGGGAAGAAAAGGATAAATTATCTTTAACTACTTATTGCCCAACTGGGCAGACATTCAGGCCACGAATATAACAGGGCACTGACTCTTTGATCTTGGCATGACTTCCCAAACACTCAACCTCTCTCCTTAGGCTAAAAGCTGAGATCAGAATCTAGCTATGTGACCCTGTACAAGTCACTTAACTTCTGTCTGGCTCAATTTCCTCAACTGTAAAATGGAGATAGTAACAGCACCTACTTCCCAGGGTTATGAGGAGCAAATGGCATGGTTATAAAATGCTTAACACAGTGCTGGCATATAGTACTTAATAAATGCTTATTTCCTTCCCCTCCCTCTGCTGTTTCCTTCCCCTCCTTAATAAATGCTTGTTATCTCTCCCCCCTCTCCCCTGCATTTATCCTATACTCTAACCAAATTAATCTGTGAATATATTCCTCACTTTCCTATCCCTATCCTTTTGCTTATTTTTGTTCTTGTCCCTTGTTTTATTAAACTTTTCTCAATTATATTTCTTTTTAAAACACTTCAATTTATTATTTATTTTGAAAAGATTTTTCTTTTTAAATTTTAAGTTCCAAATTCTTTCTATCCCTCCAACCTCCTTCCCCAACTTCTGAGAAGACAAGCAATATGTCAATTATACATGTGGAGTCATATAAAACATATTTCTATATCAGCCATATATTTTTAAAAGCAAGAAAAATAAAGAAAGTGAGAAAATTATACTTGTTTGCACTCAGAGTTCATCATCATCTAGTTCCCTCTGGAAGTAAATAGCATTTTTTAATCTTGAGTCCTGTGGAATTGTCTTATGTCATTGTCTTGATCAGAGTAGCCAAGTCTTTCACGGTGGATCATCATGACAACATTGCTGTTACTGTGCACAATAATCTCCTGATTCTTCTGACTTCACTTTGCATCAGTTAGTGTAAATCTTGTCATGTTTTTCTGAAACTGCTCCCCTCATCATTTTTTTATAGCACAATAGTACTCCATCACATTCACATTACCATAGCTTGTTCAGCCACTCCCTCAATTTCCAATTCTTTACCCACACAAAAAAGAGCTGCTATAAATATTTATGTACATAAAGGTCTTCTTCCCTTTTCTTTGATCTCTTTGGAATCCAGACCTAGTAGTGCTATTGTTGGGTCAAAGGGGATGCACAGTTTTATAGCCCTTGGGCATAGTTCCAAACTGTTCTCCAAAATGGTTAGACCAGTTTACTATTGCAACCAGTTCATTAATGAACCTATTTTCCCCTCATCCCCTCCAGCTTTTGTCATTTCTGAGAGGTTGAAAGGATACCTCAAGAGTTGTTTAAATTTGCATTTCTCTAATCAATAGCAATTGAGAGCATTTTTTCATGACTATAGAAAGCTTTGATTTCTTTGTCTGAAAAGTGCCTGTTCATATCCTTTGACCATTTATCCTTTTGCTTACTTTGATGCAATAAAGTTTTTTTTTAAGTACTTGCTCTGTTGAAGGCATCTGGCTTTGCTGAAATGAACTGAAGACTGTTCTGCTCTTAGGGTTTTGGTGGAATTCCAGGACAGTAAAGGACCTCAAACTCCTCAAATCATTCCATGAGAACTAGGACAAGATAGCAAGGAATTAGATTGTGTGTGGGCTAGCAGACTCTCTGAAAGTCTAGCCAATTTAAATCCGTTTCATTCAGGATCAAGTTCATAATGGCATAACTAAGAATTCTTTCACCTAGGGGAACAAAATGTCGAGATAGTGGAGATGAGGTACAAGATCAGCAAGAGAGAGACAATACAGATTAGAGCTACTGCACTCTGATCATAAATTCAGTTGCAGGGAGAGGGGATCCCATTTCCCAGAAAAATCTCTCCCTAGGATGGGGAGGAGTTGCGTTATAAAGATGAGATCCTGACTGTTGGGACCTCGGAGGCAGGCTGGCAGAGGACCTAAGGCAGTAGAGATGCAGGGGTGGTGACTGCCATGGGATGAGTGATCCTGGGGAGAAGATACCTTTGTAAAGGCCCGAGGTATAGCCTTACTTATCCTATCCTAGGTACTTAGGTACTTACCCATCCTAGGTACTAGGTACCTAGGTACTTAGGTACTTACCCATCCTAGGTACGGCTCAGGCAGCTACTTGGTACAATGGGTAGACAGCTAAGCCTAGAATCAGGAAGACTCTTCTTCCTGAGTTCAAATATGGCCTTAGACACATAATAGCTGTGTGACCCTGGGCAAGTCACTTCACCCTGTTTGGCTCATTTTTCTCATCTGTACAATGAGTTGGAGAAGGAAATAGAAAATTGCTCCATTATCTCCCCCAAGAAAATCCGAAATGGGATCATGAAGAGTCTAAAACTATGTAAACTGCTTGAGGATAGGAGCTTTTCATTGTTGCCTGTGTCCCCAGCGCCTGCTTGGCTCATAGTAGGTGCTCAATAAATGCCTGTTGATTTATTAAGTTCCACAATTCCTGGGTCCTAGAGGAAAACCTGAAAAGTTTCATTGTGTATTATGGTGGACCTGTTGCTAACTGTATTTAAAGAGAGAGTTTCCTCACCGAATAAAAACAACAATAGCAACAACAAAATTAGAAAAACCTGATTGTGTTTCTTTCTTGTCCAGGTTCTTTGAATGTGAACGAAGGTGTGATGCTGATCCCTGCTGCAAAGGCTTTGGCTTCCTCAATGTTTCCCAGACAGAAGGTAGGGCCTTCCAAAAATTGTTCTCTCACCTGGTTTGGCTGTCCTTGCGACATGGTGGAAAGAGACCCCAAGCCCCTGAACTGGCCTCTTCTTTTGATTTAGTAAAAAAATCCACTTAGATTTCATTGAAAAGGCTTTTCCATAAAACAGAAGTGCCCCCCAAATCCTAAGAGCAGAGGCAGTGGAGGACTTAGGCAACCACCACAGAGTGAGGGGGCAGTAATATGGTAGATGCTTGTGTGGAGAATGGGTCATTTTCTTCTTTCTTTTTAAAAGCTTACTTATACGTGTTTGCTATCTCTTCTCCCCAAAAGAAAATTAAAAATAAAAAAAAGCATAAAATCTCACAATAAACCCAGTATAATGAATTCCCTTATTGGCCAAGTCTAAATACATATCTCTCATTCTGAATTTTAAACACATTACCCCTCTGGCAGACAGTGAATGTTATGACTACTCATCAGGTCTCTGGATTCATGGTTTATCGTTTGCATTGATCATATTTCTAGAGTCCTTCAAAGTTGTTTTCTCTAACATGTATTCTTCATGTGTAAACTGTTGGAGTCAATCCTTTTCACTTTTAAATGACGAGCCACACTGTGAGGTACCAGATAATTATGAAGCAAACCTAACTTTAACTCCAAGACTGTAGTTTAGGCCCAGCTTCTTCACCTTAAATATTCCACCATTTTGTCTTCCTTGGACTCAGTGGAAACTTGATGGTCAATCATGAATAGGAAATTAGAATAATGACGGTTCACATTTCTTTTGCGCTTCCAGAACAAAGTAATTCCTTCAAAAGAAACTTATGTGGTAAAGAATTCGAGTATTTTCTCCCCATTTCATAAATGAAGAAATTGAGTCTTGAAGGGTGAACATTATACAGCTAAGGAGATAGAAACCAGTCCTGACCCAAGTCCAATGCTCATCTTTTTAGCACGAAACACTGCCTGTACAATCTTTTTTCTTTCCTAGAGGTCTATGAACTTCCTCTTCTCCAATGAAAATGGTTATCACAATGACCTTTTTTTCCTCTGATGGTCACTGTATTGCCAGGTGGAGAGGTAATATGCCTGACCCTGAGTAATCTAGGATTCCAGACATGCAGTGAAGAAACCAAAGGCCCCTGGCGTGTTTTGGATTGTAGCTCTCCTGACACTGAAATTAGAACGTATCCCTTTGGCTGGTACCTGAACCCCGGTGAGTTATCGATTCAGCCGGCATGAAAGCTAAATAAAACATCTGTTAGCATGGATATCTCACTCATTGTTTCTGAACTAAGATATTTTCCATATCATGTATCTCTCTATCATGAAAACATTCTTGGGCTTTCCCACAATCCCCTGTTTTTTCAAACCCCTTTTCCAACTTCTTCCCTAAACAAGAAAGGGGGCAGAGGCTATGGTAAGAAGAGGGTGGGGATTTTGTCCTGCCACAGTACCTAGCCTGGGCTTTTCACTCAGTAAGTATCTGATGTAATACCAGTAGCTAGCACTCACTATATGCCAGGCACTGGGTGAAGCATTTCACAAATGTGAAATTTTGATCTCATTTGATCCTCACAACAACCTTGGGACATAAGTGTTATTATAATTCCCATTTTACAGGTCAGGAAACTGAGGCAGACAGAGGCAAATAGAGGTTAAGTGACTTGTCCAGGGTCACACAGCCAGTGTCTGAGGCCAGATTTGAGCTAAGGTCTTCCTGACTCCAGGCCCAGCGTTCTAGCCACAGTACCACTTACTGAATGAATAAATGAGTGAATGTGTTAACACAATCCAGAAGGTGGGAAAATTGATCTGTGGAGCAGGAAGGCAGCAACTATTGTCATTTATCCTGACAAGACCAACAGCCTTTCTTCCCTTCTGCAGTTGTTTTTCAGCCATTTCAGACCCTTTGCGACCCCATTTGAGGTTTTCTTGGCAAAGCTACTGGACTGGTTTGTCATTTCCTTCTCCAGCTTATTTTACAGATGGGGAAGCTGAGGCAAACTGGATTAAGTGACTTGCTCAGGGTCACACAACTAGTAAGTGTCTGAAGTCAAATTTGAACTCAGTTCTTCCTGACTCCAGGCTAACTCTCTATCTATGGCACTACTTAGCTGCCTACAGTTGCTTGTAGTCAACTAATAAAGCAGAGTTAGCCTAGGATTCTGGGCCAGTGTTCCTAGCCTGACCCTTAGGATGTAGAATTCACTGTGTTCTACCAACAAGCCAGCTGGTACCTTTCTGTGGACAACTGTGTCACTTTGGAGCATGGGTTTCTTTGTGGCTTTCCTTTTGCATCTGTGCTTGTATTCTCTTTATTGCCTTGGATGATGGGGACCCCAGGGGAAAAGAAAGTCTTTTTTATTGAGACTGTTGTACAAGCTGTTGGAGGTACTAAAGGCATAGCTCATAATAATAAGCCTGGGCAAAGGTGATGTCCTGTCACAAAAGCAAGGACTGGTGCTTCCTCGATGCTTCTGTGATCCCATGATCCTATGATTCAGTACGCTTCTAATGTATGATAGAAGTGTTCAGCTAAGGTATTTATGAAAGACGAGGGAAAATTACCACTGTTAGTCTACACAGGCTGGCCACCACTACCTTGGGATTTCTTTGGATGAACAGCGAGAGAGGTGTGGGTCTCAGCTTGCCTGTGGCATGCAAGGAGGGGCACGGCTCTAGTCTGGGTACCTTGGTCCCTGCTTTCAGTTTACTGTGTAGCAGGTGGCTCAGATGAACACTCACAGCTTTGCACAGAGGCCTAACTATAGAAAACTTTGCACCAGGGGAAGTGGAATAAAATGTGAGATGGGTAAAGAGGGGTAAAAGGAGAGGAACTCACCTTAGGTGTTGCATCAGGGTGGGGTTGTCTTCCTTTTTAAACTGAGTAATCTTGTTAACTAGATGTAGAACAGCATTTTTTTTCTTTGTTGGGGAGAGATTGATTGCAAATGTTGCCAATATCCTCTAAATTTTGGTGTCCTAGGTCAAAAGCCCTGATTGCCCAACCCTAGTTACTTCTCTGCTCTTACAAAAGTGACAACTGATGTGTGGCCAGTAAGATAAACACAAGGCCTCTGCATCAGATACACCAAGAGCTGTCTCCGTTGAGTATTGTTTGACATTTTTTCCCTACTTTCTCTTTTCCCTACTCATTCAATTCTCCTTGCACCATGATTCCCCTGTCAGCTCCACCTGCCTTGTCCACATCATTCCCAAGCACAGATTTCCTAAAAACTGTCTTTCCTGATGCCCCTGCAATGAGAGTATCTCCTACCCTAAGGAATATATCTATCAGTCACTAAACATCCAGTACCTAATGTAGCAGACAATGTGCTGGGCTCGGGATATAAAAAGACAAAAATCAAAGCCCTCACTGCCCTCACAGAACTCATATTCTGTTGCAGCAGACATAACAACAACAATAACAACGATGATAGTATTTACATAGTACCGAATGTGTGCCAGGCACTGGGCTAAAGACTTTACAATTACTATCTCATTTGATCTCACTATGACCATGGGAGGTGGGTGCTATTAATATACACATTTTACAGATGAGGAAACTGAGGCAAACAGGACTAAGTGACTTGCTCAGGATTACACACCGAGTAAGTATCTAGGGCTGGATTTGAACTCAAGTCTTCTTGACTCCAGATCCAACCTTCTAACTACCATGTTACCTAACTGCTCCCAAATGTAAAATACCTAACAGTAATATAGCACTTTAAGGTGTACGCTTTGCACATATTATTTCATTTGACCCCCTGAAATCTATCCCTGTGACTGTTGGAATATATGGACTCCAGGTTAAGAACCCCTGCTCTAGAAACTACTTCATCCAGCTTCCTAATTTTACAGATGAGGAAACAGGTTCTGAGAGAGGCAACTTGCCCAAGGTCAAGCAAATAAACATGTTAGAACCAGTTTTGGTGTTCTAACTCTATATCCAATGTCTTTCTACTATGTCAGGAGTGAAGAGAACTTCATGTCTATTAACTTATTTAGTCTGATGAGTTAGATACTGTAGGAATTGTGTGTGTGATGTGTGTCTCATCACATCACAATCAGACAGAGACTGTCTCATTGATTTTTGTTTCCTTTGATGCCTAGCACACAGTGTGGTCTTTCAAAGTGTCCTTCTTTGGACATTACAAGAATGGTTTTCCTTATGAGACAGTGCCTGGAGACCTGGTCTTTGCTTCCCCTCTATCCCTCTCCCTCCTACCTCATGTATGACTTTTGTAGCTGCTGAGCCATACAGTTGTATGGCTGTATGACTTTTTAGTATGGCCCAAGAAGCCAAAACTTCCTGCATGAAATTAGGTCTTTGGTTGGACTGGCTGGGGGTTTCATGAGGTCTTTATTTCCTTCTCTTTGTACATATATATGTGTGTGCATGTGTATGTATGT
The DNA here is from genome assembly GCF_028583685.1 of Petaurus breviceps papuanus. Classification (NCBI taxonomy): domain Eukaryota; kingdom Metazoa; phylum Chordata; class Mammalia; order Diprotodontia; family Petauridae; genus Petaurus; species Petaurus breviceps. The sequence continues at coordinate 17,517,964 of NW_027187460.1, read as the reverse complement.
GAATCAATTAATCAACAAGCATTCATTAAGTCCTTACGTCATGTTAGACACTGTTTTAGTTGCTGAGAATACAAAGGCAAAAGCAGTCCCTGACCTTGAGAAGCTTATATTCTGGCAGGAGAGACAACATAGATATAACTAGTTATGTACACGATACATACAGACTAGATGAAAGGCACCAGAGAGAGGAAGGCACTAGCACTGCTAGCTGTGTGTGCCTGTGTGTTCCAGAGTTAAAATTTGCCAGGCTCAGTGGGCTTGGCCCTCAGGTGGCCATCCTTTGCACACAGTCCTTCAGTCTGAGCTGGAGGCCTTTTCTTGCAGAGTCTCAAATTATTTTGGGCAAAAAAGACTTGGCCTATGTAATTAGATGATCTCAGTGGGAGGCTGGGGGTGGTAGGAAAAATGTTCCATTTATAGCCTTCCCACCCACCCCCCTTTACTCATTAAAATAAGGAGAAAAAATTAATTTTTTTAGAAAAATGTAGACAAGAAGATTAGGCTAGACCATGCTAGATTAGGCTCACTGGACCTCTATTTGCCCAGAGGGAGCCTAGAATAATGCTGAGAACCCTGGGTCAAGAGTCAAATGACCAGCATCCAAATTCTAACTCTTACTTTCTCTGTATATCTCTAGCCCTCTGTTCTCTAATCTATAAAATAGCATAAACAAGATGATTGTTAAGGTCCCTTCAAATTCTACATCTTTGTACGTTCTTATTAGTATTTTTTTTCCCTTAACCTGGACTTGACATTTCTTTATGCTATGTCTCAAAGCTTTCATTTTTTTCTTTTTTTGTCCTGAGTTTGCATAGGAAATAGCCAGGTGAAATCCTATCTGCAAAAACAATGACTTTGCTCAGAGAGCTGGGTGGGTGTGTGGGTGGAGGGGAAAGAGAAAGGACTATGGTAAGAAGGAAGAATTAGACCAAGACATTACATCAGCTCAGCAAGGCTTGCCAAGAGCCTGCCCAAGGTGCTCACTGTCCCCACTATTGAATGAACTCTCAGGAGTATTCTCTTTCATCTGATTCTATGTAACTGCTACTTTAACAGAATGTTCTCTGTTGGGTCAGGCTGGGGCAGTAAGGCTGGATGGGAACAGTGTGTCAATTCCAGATGAGTATTGTGATTTCCACCTTCACCAAGTCCATGGGATCTTCGAATGGTTGGAGACACTAGTCCTCCCATTGAGAAAAGCTCTCAAACATGACATCGATAACTAAATGGAATGGTTATTAGCCATTTGATTTAGAAAAGTAATTTCATTTGTTTGGGCCTTGGTTTCTTCATATGTAAAATGAGAGGGTGCTTGTGCAACAGACAAGAAAACCGAGGCCCATAGAGGTCAGACAGCTTGCCCAAGATAGTATATAGGAGAGCCAGCTTTCAAACCCAGGTCCTTTACCCTAAGTGGTACACTGAATACAGCGAGGCCCGATGTTAGGAATACCTGAATTCAAATTCAGACTCAGATACTACCTGAACAAGTTACTTAACCTCTGTCTGCCTTAGTTTCCTCAGTTATAAAATGGAAATAATAAAAGTGCCTACCTCCCAGGGTTGTTGTGAGAATCAAATGAGATATTTGTAAGGTGCTTAATCTAATGTTTAGTTCATAGTAGGCACTTAATAAATGCTTATTTCCTTCTTTCTTTGCATTCTGACTCTAGTGAAAAGCAACAGCATGGTATAGTGGAAGAATCACCAGATTAAAACCAGAGGAGCTTGTTTTGAATTCTGTCTACTTTACTACCTATATGACATTAGACACATTATTACATTTCTTTTTTTTTCTTTTTGGAGGGCAGTTGGGGTTAAGTGACTTGCCCAAGGTCACACAGTTTTTTGTGTTAAGTGTCTGGGGCCAGATTTGAACTCAGGTTCTCCTGTCTCCAGGGCTGGTACTCTATTTGCTGTGCTACCTAGCCACCCCCACATTATTAAATTTCTTTTTTTCTTGGTCTCTTTATCTATAAGGAAATTGAGCTAGATTTTGTCTGGGGCTCATATCAGCTCTAGATATTATTATTTCCTTTTGGGGGGAAGTAAGATTTGAGCTGGGTCTTGGGGGACAAATAGGAGAGTATGGAGAGGTAGGGAAGGAAGGCAAAGGTGTTTCAGGCAGGTCAAGGGAAATGAGCAAAGAATAGAATGTAAGTACTTCCACAGAATGTAAGCTTGTTGAGGGCAAGGAAAGTTTTGGTTTTGTACCCTTGGTGCCTTGCACATAGTAACTACCTGGTAAATTAATGAAAAATGAGAGAGAAGAGAAGGGAGGCAAGGACGAATAAAGAAATAGAGAACACTTGGATCATAAGTTGAAGAGAAAAATAAGTTTAAATCTACAAGAGACTTTAGGGAGGTCCATCGTTATTTTTTTAGATAAGGAAACAGAGATCATCCAGGATCACACAGATAGGGAAATGAGGATTCGAACACAGGTCCCGATTCCAAATCCAGTGTTCTTTCTTTTCCACCATGCTGTCTTTCTAGAGGCAGTCTGTTTTTTGCTTGCTGAAGGACCACAGGAAGCCTCAGTTGGCCCTGGAACTTTACCAAAAACAGAGGGGCAACGCTGAACAAAAATTCATGCAAATGAAGGTATTTTCAGAACCCTCTCCCACCCAAGTCTGTCACTCTGCAGGTGTGCCCCCAAACTGTGAGAACTAAGAAGGGAAATGTTCTCAAAGTTCAGGGTACTACAGTAAAGACTCAAGAGAAATATGAAAAGTGGCTTTTGTGGTGGGAAAAATGCCGAAATTCTTCTGACTTCAATGGGTCAGGGATTGTCTACCCTTTGAAGGTTGGAACTGAGCTCATTCAGCCTGCAGCTGTGTGCTGGCTGGAACTGAGGCAGAGCATTTGGTTTTTAAGTAGGAAATGTAAAGTGTTGGTTTCTAGAAAGGGCTAATAGTCTCTCAACTTCCTTTTGCTAAGCACACTTACTCATATATTCAACAAATATTCATAACTGGTGGGTGATGAGCCTATCTTATAAGCTTGCCTGTTGTTGTTGAATTGTGTCTGACTCTTTGTGATCCCAAGAACCATACTGTCCATGGGCTTTCTTAGCAAAGAAACTGGAGTGGTTTTCCATTTCCTTCTCCAGTGAATTAAGGCAGAGAGAAGTTAAGTGACTTGCTCAGGGTAACACAGCTAATAAGCTTGTGAGGCTGAATTTGAACTCAGGTTTTCCTGACTCTGGGCCAGATGCTACTATCCACTGATCCACCAGACCCCTCAAGCCACCAGCTCAACATTGCTTTATATGAATTGTATTTACTTCTCTCTCACCTCTGAATCCATTGCAAATGGGGTTGCATTTGAGGCTAGCACGAAATTGCACAAAAGTGGTATTTTCACTTTATCACTCCACAGCTCTCTACTCTCTCCAAAGTTACCAATGATCTTTTAGTTGCCAGATCTAATAGCCTTTTCTCAAACTTTTTCCTTCTTGACTTCTTTATAACATTTGACATTGTTGACCACCCTCCCTTCCTGGAAACCTTCTCCTCTCTGATTTTCATGATACCACTCTCTCTTGGTTCTACCTGCCTGACCACTCTTTGTCAATCTTCTTTGAAGGATCATCCAATGTTATAGACCTTAACTGTGGCTGGACTGCCTAAGCTTCTGTTCCCAGACCTCTTCTATTTTCTCTCTATACTATTTCTCTCTTGGTGACTTCATCAGATCCCATTGAATTCAATTATAGTTGCAGATAATTATAGAGTATGCAGAAGAGTCTCCTATCTACCCATCTATCTATGTATCTAACTGCCTATGTATCTATCATCTATGTATCTATATCTATCTATCTGTTTGTCTGTCTGTATTTCTACCGAGTCTTTCTCCCAAGCTCCAGTATGGCATCACTGACCAAATGGATATCCAATTTAGCATGTCCAAAACAGAACTTGTCTTTTCAAAGCCCACCCACCCTTCTTCCCAACATCTTTGTTTCTGTTAAAGTTGCCAATATCCTTCCTATTACCAAGGTTCACAACCTCAGAGTCAACTCCTTACTTTTACTTCTCAGATACATCTTTAACCCCTACCTCCAATCACTTGTCAAGTCTTGCCAATCCTACCTTCACTTTTCTGGCCTTATTACTCTTCTCTCCACTTACCTGGTCAATTCTCTATTTCAAACCATCAACATCTCTTTCCTGGTTGATTACCATAGTTCCCTAAATAGTCCCCCTACCTCAATTCTCTCTTTTCTTAAATTCATCCTTCCGTTACCTGCTAAAGCACAAGTCTATGACGTTTTCATTGAGAACCCCAAATACCCCATTGGAGGAATCTGTTAGTGGAGAATGATAGAAACATAAGAAAATTCTTGACAAGGATTTCTCTTTTATACTCTCATTCCCTGGAAGGACTAAACTCAAACCATGCTAGCCTCAAATAGCAGGTCTTTAAAAAGCCTTTTAACCATCCATTTTCAAACTTTGTCCCCTCCTTTCTACCTTCGATGCAGTTGCCAGATCTGTCTTCTTTGGGGGCAAAAAAGTATCAGTTCACTATTTGAAAACTGTTAATGGTGCCCCATTACTTACTGAATAAAGACAAAGCTACCTGAGCCTGTCACTGAAGAAGTCCTCTACAATCTGACCCAGCCTTTCCTTTTCAGCCTTTTCTTAAAACTACTCTTTTCCATGTACTCTTTCGGCCAAGCTAGATCATTCACTTTGTCCCAAACAAGTCTTGTGTTGTTGATATAATTTAAAAGTTCAACCCAAATGTCACTTCCCCACCAAAGTTCCCCTGACTTCCCTTGCCCCCTCATCTGTTATTGTAGCACTCTCTGTCCATGCTGCACAGTTTCCTTATTCTAATCTCTGCATATTTTTATCTATACTTTGCCTTAACACCTAATAAAGGGAACTGTCTTACATTCGTATACACTGCACCATTTACCATAGTACTTTCAACTTAGTATGTTGTTGTGGTTGTTGTGGTTGCTAAGCCATTGTCCAGCTCTTCATGACCTTATCTGGGGCTTTCTTGGCAAAAATACTGGAGCATTACCATTTATCATTTCTTTTTCCAACTTCTTTTTACAGATAAGGAAACTGAGGTAAACAGAGTTAAGTGATTTGTTCAGGGTCACATACCTAATAAGTATCTAAGGCTGGATTTGAAATTAGGCCTGGGGGTGGCTAGGTGGTACAGTGAATAGAGTACTAGCTCAGAAGTCAGGAGGACCCAAATTCAAATCCAGCCTCAGACACTTAACACTTACTAGCCATGTGACCTTGGGCAAGTCACTTAACCCCAGTTGCCCTGTCCTCCCCCCTCCAAAAAGCAAAAAAAAATTATGCCTGGCTCTCTATCCACTATGCTACCTGGGTGCCCCATGGTATATATGTATTTAGTCAACAAAGTTGGTATTTCAACCTCCCCCTCTTGAACAAACATGACCTCAAAACTCACAATCTTGAAATTCACTCTCCAGACAAATCAAAATAATTCCTGGGTAAATTAAGCCCATCTATCCTCTGTTTTGTATCAGAAGTAAAGAGAGAATTAGGTATTATGGAGAGATACACAAGATTCTATCAAGCTAGTGCAGAAATTTGGGGCAATTGTAGGCCTAAATACATCCTCTGCTGGCTATCCAACTTATAAATACAAGGAGAGATGGGGAAGACAGAGGCTCACTCAATACAAGTCAGCTCTACTAAGGAAAAAAAATATGCTAATGATAGTACACGATCATCTTCATGTCAGAAGAATAATGCTAGTGTGCTTATATGTGTTGAACTTGAGAGATTTTTTTCAGCCAATGCAACACAAGTCCTATGTGGCTAAATCTGACTTCATTGAATTCCCACCTAGTTCTTACCTTAGATTAATTGAATCAACAGAAGTACCCAGGAATTGTTTATTCCTTTGACTAATTGATTCAATAAAGGTATCTGGGAATTATCTGCAACTAGTTTACAACTTTCATTGATTGATTCAATAGAGTTGCTCAGTTTATTCATTTGACTGACTGAATGAACTCAATCACAGAGGCATTCCCAACTGATAAAAGCTAGGAACGGTGAAGAGCATCTTGCTAGTTAGATTAATTGGGGTTTCAGGTTTGGGATATCCCTCTTACATCTTAAAGATCTAAACTGACATTCACTCAGCTAACCGATGATCTGTTACTTCTCTGTGCCTTAGTAGAAACAAGTCTTTCGGCTGTTATGGCCAGAAAAGCTTATTTAGTGCTAAAATGTTCCTGATAATGGGAACAATGAAATCTTTCCATCCTTCTGCTACAATCCTTTCTCTTTTCTTCCTTTCAGTGGTTCAGAATAATGCTCCAACTGTGTGTCCATCTGCGCTTCTGCCTCCTCTCTTAGAGAAAGGTAAGTATCATAGCCTTTGAAATTCCTCTGCCCAACAGAGATGCTATGTTCTTATTAAACCTGAATGATCTCCAAACACTAAATATCTGCCTATGGCTTTCTGTCAATCAACATCATGAGACCCACATTAGATAATGACAAACATGAATGCACTTAAACTATGTTTTCATAGCTTGTCCCTGTTCATTTGCTTCAGCATTTCAGAAGACAACATATGAGTTCAGTGGTGTGGATCCTCCCTGCGCCAATGAGTGGGTTATCATTCCTTTGTGCTGTAATAAAATATAATCTTTAGGTTGCTATAACCTATATATGTGTGTGTTACACATACACATATGTATATAATGTGTGTCTATGTATGTCTATACCAATACATTTCATCTATAAATTCATACATATGTATATATGTACACATGTATACATTCCCTAGTAGGCAGTCCAGTGATGTGACTCTGTGTTGGGGTTCTCTGTGTTGGTCCTTAGACAACAGACAGATATCCTTAGGTTCACCCTAGGGAGTATTCCAGCTTGGGGAGGGAGGGGCAGCTATTAGACCTTATGCCCTGTTGGTATAGCCTTCAGGACTCAGAATCCCCTCCAGGCCATGTGGACACATTATAATAGAACCTTGGTAAAGGGAATACTGTTCTCTCTGAAGTGTAATTCAATGAAAGATATATCTATTTCAGTCCCCATCCCAGAAGGTTGAGTTACTGAAATACCTAAATAAAATAATCTTGAAACAATCTTAGAAGATGGGCCAAACTAGTACCACCTGGGATTTTCTTACTGTTTTATTGAACTGGGATGTTGAGTTGTTTTGTTGTTTGGTTTTTTAACCACCTGCCACCAATTATGAATATCTGTAATGTGGGGAGGAGACAGCAAAGCCGAGCCACATTTATGATACAGTGATAAGGTCTTTGGCCTTACAGTCAGAGGAGCTGGGTTCAAATCTTATCTCTGGTGCCTACCACCTTTGTGACTTTAGCCAAATTACTAACCTCTCTGGGTCTCTGTTTATTCTATGACTTATGAGTTTCCTTTGGTCTCTTCACCTATGAACTCTTTGTAAGAGTTTCCTTACTCCTTAATATGGAGTATTCTGCACATCTCAGTTCCATTGGGATGATACCCTCTATTCCAGTGCTGATTTTATAGGCGAGGAAACAAAGCTCCCAGGCAAGATTATACAGGGTGTAAATGGATAAAGAACTCTATACCTTTGTAAAGCTTTGTACTTTCTTTTTGATCATATTTAATCATATATTTACCCAATGATGCTTTGTTTTTAACTTCAGTATCTTTCAAATAGAATAAGGGAAGAAATATATGCCTATACCAGGAGTAGTAAGGGAATCTGACCACCCCATATTCAGCCTTTAGTAAACAATGTAGAGTGGTAGAAAGAACGCTGACTTTGGAGTAAGATAGGCCTAAGTTCAAATCTCCACTAAACAGAGAAGTGTGGTGGTAAATGCTTGTATGAGGTTGGAGGAGGTGGGTAGTATACTGGAGCCACTTTCAAGGTTAACTTGCATTATTAACATTTTGCCAGCATACTGAAAATTTTACAATCAACTCTCACCATCTGGTTAGTTAGCTCCAGCATATCCCTGCTTTAGGAAAACTAGAGAAGGCACTTCATTCAAAACTATCTGATTCATTAACCTTTTGGAAATTCCTACACAAATTAGTACCTTTGAGTCTAAGCATGGAAAGCTATTGTTAAAATGTAAATTTTATTCCGGAGGGAGTGACAGGAAGCTATTATCTGTCACTAATACTACAAATGCTTTAGTTCTAGAAATTTGAGAGATTATCCCTAGCCACAGTATCCCTGAGACAAAGATAAATTAAAAAGAGACAGAGGAAGACTAAGGAGGGAGCTAAGGGAACCCTGAATCCAGACCTCACCAGCTTTACAATTTTGTGACACTATTTGCGTCTTTCTAAATAGGAAGTGAATAGCTTCTAGCTTTACAGAAAGAAAGGCAGAGAGAGAGAAACAGAGACAGAGAGAGACACACACAGAGAGACCGAGAGAAGGAGAGAGACAGACAGAGAGACAGAGACAGAAACAGAGAAAGAGAGACAAAGACAGAGAGAGAGAGAGACAGAGAGAGAGAGAGACAGAGAGACAGAGGGACATAGAGAGACAGAGATATATATATATATATATATATATATATATATATATATATAGAGAGAGAGAGAGAGAGAGAGAGAGAGAGAGAGAGTTAAAAATGAGTGTCAGATGGATTTGGTAAAGATTGAACTACAGCCCCAAGAACAGAGCCAGTCATCCTGCCATCTTTGACTATACTTTATATGTATAACCCCCAAAATAGACAACATGCTTAAAATGGACTATCTTAGAAAAAGTGTATGTATTATATTTACATACATACACATATAGATAGGGATGAAGATGGCTTAGACTATGTGCCAGGCACTGTGCTAAGCCCTTTACAAATATTATCTCACTTGATCCTCACAATAATCCTTCAAAGTAGGTGCTATTATTATCTCTGTTTTACAGTTAAGGTAATTGAGGCAAACAGATTAAGTGACTTGCCCAGGGTCACACAGTTAGCAAGTATCTGAGGTCATGTTTGAACTCAGGTCTTCCTGATTCCAGGCCCAGTGCTCTATCCACTCTACCACCTCATTAAACTTTAGAGTTTATTCAGTCCAGCCCCTTCATTTTACGAGAAACTGAGGACCTCAAATTTGCCTAAACTCACATAAATAGAAAGCAGAACTATCAAGATTCCAGCTTAGCTCCTCCTGACTCTAATCGGTGCTCTTTATATTGTGGATGGATGGAGCCAAATTGGGGGTGGTGTTGAATGTTATGGGTTTAAGCTTTCTTCAGTAGGCAATAAAGAGACAGTGAGGTAGACTTCTGAGGGAGAAGTAGTTCAATCAGAAATTTGGCAGGGATGTGTAGGATGGATAGAAGAGAGATCATAGGGTCAGAGGTCAGGTAGTCCAACCCCCTTATTTTACAGTTAAGGAGATTGGAAGGACAAAGATGGTTAAGTGGCTTATCCCCACTTACACAGCCATAAACAAGAGGCAGGATTTTCACTGTATGGGAGAGAGGCTGGGGATGGCAAGGGGAATTAGGAGATTATTACATTATTCCAGGCAAGTGATGATGATAACCTGAGCCTAGGTGGTACAAATGGTGAGAGAATTAGGAATTGGGATGTAGATATGATAGTTGCTAAGGGAGAGGAAATGAAAGATCTCAGTGAGTAACTGGAAAGGGGTGAGGGGATAAGAGACATGAAGGAATTAAATATCAATAGGGATCTGGAGTATCTATGTTTGTCTTCACCAAGCATTGTTAAACATTAGTTTAAATAAACATATTGTATCCTGGAAAAAGATCTGAACTTGGATAGTGCTGCTGCTACTACTACTACTACTACTACTACTACTACTACTACTACTACCACTACTACTACCACTACTACTACTACTACCACTACCACTACTACTACTGATACTACTACTACTTCTACTACTACTACTACTACCACCACTACCACTACTACTACTACCACTACCACTACTACCACTACTACTACTGCTACTACTACTACCACTACCACTACTACCACTACTACTATTGCTACTACCACTACTACTACTACCATTACCACTACTACCACTACTACTACTGCTACTACTACTACTACTACCACTACCACTACTACTACTTCTACTACTACTACTACCACCACTACCACTACCACTACTACCACTACCACTACCACCACTACCACTACCACTACTGCTACTACTACTACTACTAGTACTACTACCACTACTACTACTACCATTACTACCACTACCACTACTACTACTATTACTACTACTACCACTACTACTACTACCACTACCACTACTACTAGTACTATTACTACCACTACCACTACTACTACTACTATTACTACTACTACCACTACTGCGACTCCTCTTCCTCCTCCTCCTCCTCTTCCTCCCACTACTACCATTACTACTTCTACTACTGCTGCTACGAGGTATCATTTATATAGCACTTTAAGGTTTGCAAAGTATTTTTTATGTTAGCCTCATGATAACTTCTGAGTTAGGGGCTCGTATTATCCCCATTTTACAGATTAGGAAAATGAGGCAGACAGAGGTTAAGTGATTTGCCTAGGGTCACACAGCTAGTAAGTGTTTAAGGCAGGATTTGAACTCTGGTCTTCCTAAGTTCAAGAACCATGCTATAGCTATCATAACACCTAAGACTAAATTTCAGCTATTTCACTTTCTAGCTTTGTTTAGCTTAGGCAACTCACAGCCTCTCCAGGCCTTCCTTTCCTAACACAAATGACCATGGCCCTCACTGCCTGGAAGGGCAGGTAGGATAGATTTCACCCCAATCCTAGGATTCTCTGATACCCTTAAGGAGTTTAAGGGATGTCGAAGTTCTCTGTGAGTGGCTCACAGACTGTGTATCTCCCAAGATAGGAGTGGTCCCCTGTGCCCCAGGTCCATTTAGCCACTAACAATCAGTTTAACTATTACAAGGAATTATTTATTCCAAAAAATATAATCACAAGTATACAAACTAATTCCCTCAGTATGTGGAAGGCATGTACCTTGTACTTCAGTCTGGAGGGAAAAAGGTTCTGAGTAGGGGTGGGGATGGATGGAGATTAGGCTCATATCCTAATAGTCTGTAGTGCACAGTCCCAGTTTCAAGTCTAAAATCACTTCCTGGAATCAAGTCCCCAACACCCTGACCTCTCAGGGCTTCTGTGACAGACTGGTTGGCTGCTCCACCCCACCTGCAATCCCAGTTCTAAAGTTATCATGACTTGAACTCCAGTACCATGGGGACCACCCTTGGCACGTGAAATTGAAGATGAACAATGCAGAATGAAAATAAACATCTCCAGGCACATTTCTTGGAGCTGGCATAAAAGAGGGAGAGCAGAGGAAGGAAGTCTTTCCCCTCTCATTGGTTCAGTTCATAACTTTTGTGCTGTGAGTGAACTGGGTTCTTCACTCTGAGAGTCAGAAAGAGAGCAACTGGCTCAGTTTCACCAATTTTAGGATGAAGGCAGCCAATCAACAGAGCCTACCCCCACCTATGTTGTAGGGGATGCAGAGGCCTCCAAGTTAGGTAATCTGGTCATGCTCCAAAGGCTTCTTAGGATGACTCCATGTTTGATGATCTAGATAGGCCCAGACAAACCCAGGTTACATGCAAAATATGAGGCATCGACAACATGGCCTCTAAGGTCCCTCCCAGCTTTAAATGTGTGATCCTATAATTCTGTGTTCTCCCTTTATTTTTGAAGAAGACTGGTCTAGTTATCATTTGTAAAAGTTTCTTTGTAAGGTCATTGTGGTAAGCCATGGTCCTTACAAATGTCACATTTTCCCCATATATACAGATGTGTAGTAATGACTATAAGGCCTATGCAATGTGACTGAATACTGCCTCTGCATAGTAGCAAAAATTTGCCAAGATAAGCTTTGACTTGGAACCAGCCTTGTCAGTACAGGAAGATGACCCTGATCTTGGAAGGGGGATCTTGCATGTTGGCTTAAAATCTACTTTCGGTCAAGTTGGGCATCTGAAGGACGGTTATTATTTCTTCACTCGGCCTGTGGTGAAGATGTTATCTGTGTCAGGATTCCAGAAATTGCAATGGAAGTTTTAATTACCAAGCTTAGGAAATTGTGCTAAGCTATCTTCCAAAACTCATGATTACAGAGCCAGACTATGGCCAAAGTGTAAGGGGACTTTATTTTTAACTCAGTGCTTTCACTCAACATCTTAGTTATTTTGATCTAGGGTCTCAGAACTCTTCTTTTTGTCAAAGCAAATCCCTTTGGACCATCAAAAACATTTTGTTTGAGAGGCAAAGTAGCCCAGTGGATGGAGTGCAGGCCTTGGAGTCAGGAAGACCTGAGTTTTCATTCTGCCTGGGAAACTCAATAACTGTATAATTCTAGGCAAGTCATTTAACATCTGTGGCTCCTAGGTCCCTCATCTACAAAATAAGGGAATTGAATTCTAGATCCATGATTGTAGGGTGGTGGGAAGTTCATCAATGGGCCTGCAAGTTGATTAATGTCCCTCCTCAAAAGAACCCCTGGGAATGATTGTAGTGTTTAGATCTAGGTGGGTCCATCTGGAAGGAGCACAATAGAAAATGCACTGAATTTGAAATCAGAGGGTCTGGGTCCAAATCTCGTCTTTGTCACTTACTACTTAGGAGTTTGGGGGCAAAGTCACTTCAGCTCTCTTGGCCTTAGTTTCCAAGTTCCTGAAATGAAAAGTTTGGACTGAATGTCTTCTAAGGAATCTATAATCCTATAATCCAGTTAAACAGAAAAGGACATAAGGCTCAAAGATAAGTGATTTGCCTAAGGTCACAAAAGTAGTAAATTGCAGAGGTAGGATTCAAACCTACCTCCTCTGACTCTTAGTAATTAGCCTTGTCCAAAAGTGGGAGGGGCTGCCTCTAGAAGAAGTGGGTCCCAGTGATCCATAGTGACCTATTCCTATAATCTCTCTTATTGGAGCAGACCGAGGCTGAGGGATCCCTTGAGTTTGGGGGTTCTGTAGTAAGCCTAAAGCTGACAGGGTATGTGCACTAAGTCTGGTGCCATTATGGTGGACCCTTGAGAGTAGAGGGCCACCAGGCTGCCTACAGAGGGGTGAATCTGCCCAGGTTAGCAAAAACAGAGTTGAGTGAAGCTTTTTTGTTGGTTAGAATTGGGATTGGGCCCTTGAAGGGTGACTGGGCTAGATAGGGAGACACAATCACAAAAAAATAAGTAAATAAAGGGACCCCTTTATCGGAAGTCTTCAAGCAAGGTTGGATAACCTTGTCAGGTTCTCATGCATATTATCAATGACTTTATTGGCTATATTATGGATGACCTTGTGAGGTATATGATAAAGAGGATTCTTGTTTGGGTATGGGTTGGATGAGATAGCCACTGAAGTCATTTCCAATTAATTCTAAGATTCTAAGATTTGGTGACTCAAAATCCAGGGCTTCTTAAGCCTTGCAAATACTGCTACTCCTATTTTTGAGAAAATTCTCAAATATCTTTGAGAGTTTGAGAGTGTTTCCATTCTGACTGAGCTAAGCATTGAACTGTCTAGAGTCTGAATTACTCAAACACAAAATGAAATTCTACTCCCTTTGTTTAAGCATGCACTCCTGCACGTGCAGACAGCTCATACACAAACACCCAGAGCGTCTACTGACTTCCATTAGATATTCTGAACATAGAATTAGAGCCGTGATGTTTTTAGATCTGCATTTACCACTATGATTTGAAACCACAAGAGTTGCAAAATAGGAATATGTCTGAGACTAGACCATCTGTGCTTTCAGTTACCAAAAAGGAATTCAGAGTTTGGATGTGTTCCATAGATATGCAGGGGGAAAGGTTTCTGGCTTGGTGTAGGCTCCACAGAGCTGTCAGAATCTAAAAGTCTCATTCCAGCATGGGTTTTGTGTGTATGCATTTGCTTATGATTGGGTTTTTGTGGATGGTCAGCTTAGACATAGCTCATCATGGTTGAACCTTTTGAAAAGAGTCATAAGAAATAAGCCTTTCTTGTGGGGGGGGGTGTAGGAGGCTGTATTATAATAAAAATGTAAAGATCTGCACCCCAAGGGGTGGAGTTGCCCTAGTGTGTAAAGCACTTTAATTCTAGTGATCATGTGGACCCATGAGCTCATTTCAGAAGGACTGTGGCCCCAAATGGGGGAGTTAAGTTCTTCTCTCACTTTCTTTCTCATTAAGCTCCTACCACCCCAGAATCAAACTCTGAGAACAATCTCTAAAGCAGACTTAGGTTTGGCTCATGTTTAGAGTTTCCTCAGAAGGGATTAAATATCCCTTCTAGGAAGATACTCAATGTGCAAATAAATAGATGAGGTTACAATATAGCAATTAAATCTTCCATCACACGACAAAGCTTAAACTTAAATAAATGACTCAGTAGTGCACATGGACCAGAGGAGAGGAACCTGTGACTTCAAGTCCACATGTGGCCCTCTAGGTCCTCAAGTGCAGACCTTTGACTGAATCCAAACTTCACAGAACAAATCCCCTTAATAAAAGGATGTGTTCTGTAAAACCTGGACTCAGTCAAAAGGCCACACCCAAGGACCTAGAAGGCCATATGTGGCCTTGAGTTCATAGGTTCCCCACCCCTGCCGTGGACAAATACTGAAAGTATGATACAAATAACAGGCTCTTCATTTTGACTTTTTATCCGCTGTCCAAAATATTCACTCGGGTCCGTAAGTTCTGGCCAGCTTTGCGTTAATAACTCATTTTCCTGTCAATGGTTTTCTTGCTCGGTGAGAAGCTGTTTCAGAGGCCACACCCCAAGGGCTCCAGAAGTAGCATCAGACTCGAAAAGCCCATCACTTGTGATCACTATTCAGTCACCCATGCCCAGGAAAAGGAGCACAAAGCAGAAATCAGTCTTGAAATCCAACCGCACTCTCTCTCTCTTTTTTTTTTTTAAAGCAATTGGGGTTCAGTAACTTGCTCAAGGTTACACGGCCAGTTATTTCTGGGTGTGGTGCTGAGTGTCTGACCCCAGGATTCGATCTCCAGGTCGTCCCAACACTGGAGCCGGTGCTCTTACTCACTGAGCCACCTGGCCGCCCCTAAGCAATTGGGGTTAAGTAACTTGCTCAAGGTTACACGACCAGGTGTTTCTGGGTGGGTGCTAAGTGTCCGAGCCCGGGATTCGATCTCCAGGTCTATCTCAACACTGGAGCCGGTGCTCTTACTTGCTGTGCTACCTGGCCGCCCCCAACCTCACTCTCTTTACACAGCTTATTTTTGCAGACATGTATGAGCAGAAGCCTTAGGTAACTGATTGGTGGGGGATCCATTCCCTCTTATAGGAAGTCCAAGAGATATGCTTTAATAGACCCATCATGTTCCATAGTCACTCCTTTTGAAGTTAACTGAATGGGTCACACTTACTGACTTAGAGGCCAGTCCTATGGTTTCAGATGTTGGAATTTGGGGATGGGGTGGGTGTAGAGATGTACATGGGGATCAACCCAAAGACTCTAGAATGCATGCTCTTTAACAAGGGGTCTCCCAGAAGCAGCCAGGGAGAAGGTCTATCCTCATACATGCTCCATGGTGGGGATCACTGTTACATAATAACAGTTCCCATTTAATTAAGATCACAGGAATCATCTAGCCCAAGCCTCTTATTTTTACAAATAAGGATCTTTCACAATTTTAGGGAGTGTGTCAGATTGCATCTAGCTTTATTTCCTTTCTCTAACATATAATTTGAGATGGAGTGGTCCCTTCTCTCCAAAACTCCTATCATTCCCACCCTATTGTAGTATATGTTCTAGGCTCAGTCTCTTAGCCCCTACTAGCACTGGCATTCTGGATCAGTAGAGGGCAACATCTTACCTTGGAGCTCTAGGATGGGGAGGGACTGAGATGGTGTTTTTCTCTAATTCTGTATCTCATGAATCAATATTCTCCCCCATAATCAGTTCTAAGTTAGCCATTCAACCTTAATTATTTTTTAAAGCATATTTACTAAGATGACAAGCTAAGAACCGTTGGTACAAAACTCTCTCATAAGCAGTGCAAGGGAAAGAGGACTGTAGCTTAGAGTGGATGTAACAAAGGGGGTAACTCATAACTTGAACTCATTTTGCTGGAATCCTTTTTCTCTCGCTTATAGTTTCTTCATGAAGTTCCCTTTAGTTTTATTGGGTGCCTTGGCAAGCCCTGAAGCTGTCTTTCCTCACTCTACTTAGTTGTCTTCAGCTCCCAATGCAGACGCTGCCACCAGCCACTGCTGTTCTAAGGATGCTAAGGAAAATTCCAAATCCTCTGACCAAAGCTGGGGAGGGAGGAGAGCAAGGTTCTTCTCTCCTACCTTAGCTCTTCACTTCCCTGCATTTCCTTCTCAGGAGCTGGGGAGGAATGGCTTCTGCCACTAAGCTGGCTAGATATCTAAATGGCAAGTTCCAAACTGACTTGCTCTTTTATAAAAGATTCATGGGGCATGATGAAGTTTAATGATTTTGATTCAAAAATCATGATTCTTTAATGAAATGATTCAATATCATGATTTAATAACTTTGATGCACTGAAGATGTTGATAAGGCAGATAGCGCGTCTTGTTAGTTAATGTAAGTGTGCCGGGGTGATCTCTTGGTTGACTCAATCAGCCCCTACGCCTTCTATCAGCAGCTGGTTCCTTCTTGTTGTCAGCAATCAGACCAAGAATAGATGCTCCTCTTGTTGGGTCCTCCAATGTTCAGAGAATGAAATCATCATTAAGGAAGTAACTCAGCTGTTAGCTGTTCTGATTTGAAGAGAGGAAACCCCAGGAGATTCTGGATAAATGAAGTCCCCTCTCCTCTCCTATTTCATACACCTGTACCCTAGATCCGTGGCAGGTTTGTGATCTGTAAACTATTTCCCAAATTCCTCATCAATTTCATCTCTTGGTCCATGTGGATAGACAGTAGTATACTCTGAGTCCATATTGTCTGTGGTTCTGCCAATGTTATTTTTTATCTAAATGTTTTCTAAAATACTTCCCTACTCCGGTCCCTGTGTTTCCTCATGAGTCTATCTTCCAGCACCACTCACCCCAACCTGCCCTATTTCTTTTGCATAACATAGAATCATATTCTAGTTGTGGGGTGTCATCCTCTCCAGTCTCAGTGATACTTACAAGGTCAGCTTGGCTTTATATTTGGCTTGATAGTTCACTTTTCTTCCCTTTGTGCATATATGCATATACTTTTGAGGAGATAGGTTTTATTCCTGCCTCCTTCCTTTGATCTAACCTACCATAAAGCTTTCGGTCTTTCTATTATTATCCTTCCTACTTTTATATACTGTCTATGGCAAAGGCTTTTTAACTTTTTTATATATTATGGACTGTTTTGAAAGTCTAGTGAAGCCCATGGGCACCTTCTGATTAATGTTTGTTTCCTATATTTACAACTGAAGGACATGCTAAATTCTAGTTAGAGGTTAGTGAAAATTAAGATGTATTTTCCCCTGTTTTTTCCTCTATTTTCTCTATTTTTTAGATCCCCTGAAATCCATCCATAGAAAGAACCCAAGTTAAGAACCTTTGATCTATGATATCTAGTTTGTTCAATATACTTATGGAGTTTATACTATCCCATTTCTATTCAGTTTAAAGCCCTGTTTATTAAATTTGAAAGAGTCCAAGCAAATATATTCTTATAAGCTCTTGTGCAGTGCCCTCTGTTCCTGGTCAGGAACCAGGCATTGCCATATTTTAAAATATTTTCCAGAAATGCCAATCACATTCTCAGATACTCTCCTAAATCACCTATTCATTTCATAAATCTTCCTTTCTCTTCCGAATCCCTTGACTTCCACAGGCAGCAGTGATGAAAATATCACCTGTGTCTCTCCTATCTTTAGTTTCTTGCTCAAGATATCTAAATCCTTAGCAATGCTTTCTGGGTTCCTTCAGTAAGATCACTGTATTTTTGGATTATATCTTAAAGTATTAGGTCAATAATTCTCCTCTTTGAAGGTAATTATGAGAACTTACATTAAAGTATGTGAATAGGCATGGGAACATTCTACTCAACAGGTGAAAGGGATATTTAATTCTAACAAATGATATCTAGTGAATGCTTATCTAACTTATGAGAGATAATTAAAGGAGATTATATCGTATTTTTGAAACATCAATAACAACTGATTATTGAATCAAGTTTATCCTTTCAACATAACAAGTATTAAGCTCCTGCTTTGTGTGAAGAGTATTTTGTTCTGTGCCCAGGGGCATACAATGATAAGTATAGTCAGTGTGTCTCTATTTTCAGTCTAGAGATTTTTTTGGACAGGAGGGAAGGAGGAAGGAGTAAACATTTATATAGCACTTACTATGTGCCAGGATCTGTGCTAATCACTTTTACAAATATTATCCCATTGGAGCTTCGCAACAAATCTGGGAGCTAGCTGCTGTTATTATCTCCATCTTATGGTTAAGGAAACTGAGGCAAACAGAGATTAAGTGACTTGCCCAGAATCATGTGGTTAGTAAATATCCGAGGTCAAATTTGAACTCAGGTCTTCTTCACTCCAAGTCCAGTGCTATATCTACTATACTACCTCTCTGCCTCAAGGAGGCAGATGGATAGGTGTTTATAATAAATTCCTTTTTTTCTTTTGGCAGGATTCATATTAGAATATTCATTTCTTTCATCTAGCACTTCCCTACATTTATAAATGTTGACTTTATTAGAATCTCCATCCCCCAGGACCACTAGGTGGTGCAGTGAATAGACCACTGGCCCTGGAGTCAGGAGGACCTTAGTTCAAATCCTGCCAAAACTAGCCGTGTGACCTTAGGCAAGTCACTTAACCCCAATTGCCCTACCTTCCCCCCTCCAAAAAGCAAAAAAAAAAAAAAAATAGAGTCCCCACCCCTACCCCAGGGATAATTGATACTTTGTGTTTCAGCCCCTATTTTAGTTACCAAATATTTTTTCTATTTCATTTGTACCTCACAACAATCTGTAGTAATTATGGTTCCCACTTTAGGGATGAAGAAATTGAAGCACGGATGAAAAAGTTGAAACTCAAATAGATGTGATTTGACCAAAGTCATGTAGACAATCAGTGGCTTAGTAAGGACTCAAATGAAGGTCTTCTGACTGCTCTCCAGAAGCCATCATCAAAATAAATCTTCATCCACTAGAGGAATGCATGATAGCATCCAACCAGTAGAATGGGCTATGGATCAAGTAGCAAACAACCAGGGATACCAAGAAAGAGACAGAAGGAACTTGGTGGGGCATAAAATGAGGAAGGACTATTAAAATTGAATTACATCTTTCCTATTTTTACACACTTTCCTCAGATCTCATTACCCAAATTGGTTCAGGGGAAACCTAATCCAAAAGATAAAGCCATGTATAAATAATTCCTCGTCTTTGTACAAGACTTTACAATTTTAAAGAACTTTAAATCTATTGTCTCATTTGATCTTCTCAAGAACCCTGTGTAAGATAGGCAGGGAAGTTATCTGTATCTATTTGGCAAATGTGGAAGCTGAGGCTCAGAAAGATTAAATAGAATCACATACTATAAGAATTGAAAGTGACCTTAGATGCAATTCAGTTCAGGAAGCATTTATTCTTTACCTACTATGTGAAAGAATAAATGAAAAAAGCATTTATTAAACTCTGATTATGTGCAAAACAGCGCACTAAGCAATGAGAATACAAATAGAGAATTCAGATAGTCCCTGCTTTTTAGAAGTTCACATTCTTTTTTTTTTTTGGAAGGGGAAGGGCAGAGTAATTGGGGTTAAGCAACTTGCCCAAGGTCACATGGCTAGTTTTTGTGTTAAGTGTCTGAGGCCGGATTTGAACTCAGGTCCATCTGACTCCCCGGCCGGTGCTCTATTCACTGTGCCACCTAGCTGCCCCAGTAAGTTCCTTCTTCTAAGGAGGAAGACAACACATACAGAAAGTTTAGCTGAAAATCACATAGAAAAGTCTAGGGCCATATGTTAAGCACTGAGGTTGTACAGATGAAAAGTGACAAAGTCTTTGAGCTCAAGGACTACTATTAGAGTCTACTGAAGGGATAAGATTTGTGTACAGATAAGTATGATATAAAGTGACTTGTAATAAAGGTAAAGAAGAAATCCAGACAATGTGCTTTTAAAAAAATTAGAAGGGAAAGATTATTTTTAGCTGAAGTAGCCATGTAGCCTTCCTAGAGGACATGATGCTTGAGTTTGGTCTTGAAGGAAGAGAAAGATTTGAACAGGAAGAGGTGAGCAGCGATTGTATTGGTTTAAATGAATGATAGAGGACAAGAAATGTCAAAATGAGATGGGGGAATGAATGGAAAAGTAAGCTTGGCTAGAACAGGAAGTGTCTAAGGGAGGGAAAATACAAAATAATCTTGGAGTTGGGTTGGTCCAACCCATTCATTTTGTAAATGAGGAAACAGGACACAGATTAAATGTCTTTCCTGACATCATATAGTAAGTGAGTAGCAGAGTTAGAACTGGAGCCCTCATTTTTATTTTTGTATTCTTAGCACTTAGTAGGATGCTTAGCAAATATTAATTGAATTGAAACACAAGAACTATGGACTCTAAATTCAGTGTTTTTGCCACTAAGACATTTTGACTCTCAGTGGAAGATACTACTGTGTACAGTAGTGCAGCAAGATAGTGAGGCAGCTAGCTGGGATAGTGGTTAGAGTTGGGGGGGGGGGTTCCTGCAGGCAGGAAGACCCACCTTCCTGAGTTCAAATTTGACCCCAGACACTTACTAGCTGTGTGACCTTGGGAATGCTAGTTAACCTGCTTATCTCAGTTTCTTCATCTGTAAAATGAGCTGGAGAAGGAAATGCAAACCACTCCAAATGGGATTACTAAGAGTTGGATATGACTGAAACAACTGAGCAAGGACAAGAGAGTGGAATATCCTGAGTTTCCCCCTATCCCTTTCCTCCACGTGAGAGCCTCAAAACTTGATTCCTGGGCCTTTGGTGGTTTTTTACTGCTCCCAACTTCTTTTCTGGGCCCTATCTGGTTTTCTATTGGCATGACCAGGGAAATTTACAGGTATTTAAAATAACCAATGACCTACATAAAAAAACAAGAAGCGTTGATAAAATGTATTTCTTAAGTTTAAAAAAAAGAGCATGGGAGGGGAATATACAGACATTACAATTTTTTAAATGGGTAGAATTTAAACCCTGAACTTAAATGCAGATCTCAATGAAACAAGGCTTTGAACATTCTCAGTTCCCTCCTCCCCTTTCATTGACTAACTGTCTTTCTCTTAGTTCCTTTCCATAGAATCAGAAGCTTCCTGTTCTCTGTTATTTCTGGTTCTAAGTTCTCATGATAAAAGGTCTAACTTAGCCTCTTAAAATGGGAAGATCTGCTAGCCTAGCAGTCTCCATGCTAGTCAATGTACTGCCATTCAACTAATCATTTACTAGTTGATAGGACATCACTTTCCTCTGATGAATTAAACATACTCATATATTATCTCATTTGATCCACTTAATAACTTTGTGAGACTGGCTCTGCAGCTATTGTCGGCCACATTTTGCAGATAATGACAATTAAACTAAGAGAGATTAAGTAATCAGCCCATGGTCTCAATCAGAGGTGGAATTTGAACCCTGTCTCCAGGTCACCACATTGCCCTATTCTCTCAAATAATCCACTGATTGATCTTTTGGAAGTTATGTTCTTCAGTACAGCTATCTCTGAGTTTTCTCTATGCCTCTCTTGCCTGGAACCAGGCTTCCACTCAGTCAATCACTCAGTCAGCTAGAGTTTATTAAGTGCCTTCTATGTCCTAGGTGCTGGGGATATAAAGAAAGGAAAAAACAACAATAAAAAAATCACCAAAACCAAACAACCCACTTCTGGTCCATTTCCAAACCATGGAACCATGCTTATATTCCAGGCTGTCTCAATTTCTAACTCTCTTTTACATTTAAATGTAAATTGATCGAGGATAGGGCCTCGCTTCCTTACTTATATTTGTTTCCTAGAAGAAGTTGATAAATGTTTTCTCATTCATTCATATGGCATAATCAATCAACCAACAAATGTTCATTGAATGTGTATTATGTACTAAGTCTTTGCAGGCACAGTAGATACAAATACAAAAACAAGCAACAACAATGAAAGCAGTCCATGCATTTAAGTAGCTAACGTTCTATTAGGGGAAAAATCTTGTAGTCCTGTTTGTAAATTACAAGGCCATATGGGGAGAAGTAGAAGTAGCTTGGAGTATCAAAAAAGGCCTGATGTAGAAGGTGGTATTTGAATAGAAATTTTAATAAAGTTAAGGGTTCTACAAGTGAGAGATGAAGGAGAGTTTCATTCCACTTATGAGAAGCAACCTATGCAAAGACAAAGATGGAAGATAGAGTGTCATGTCTGGGAAACAGCAAGAAGAACAGTTTCCTTGGAAGAGAGAGAGCGTGAAGGGGCATAATATATAATAAGGCTGTTAAGGTAGGCTGGTGACAGCTTGCAAAGGGCTTCAAATACCAGAGATATTTGTAGTTCATACGAGGAGATA
This sequence comes from Petaurus breviceps papuanus, assembly GCF_028583685.1. Lineage (NCBI taxonomy): Eukaryota > Metazoa > Chordata > Mammalia > Diprotodontia > Petauridae > Petaurus > Petaurus breviceps. The sequence continues at coordinate 17,495,454 of NW_027187460.1, read as the reverse complement.
ATACGGAGCAAGGTTTTGCTGGTAAATGTTTGACAACTGTATCTACACTAGACATACTTTTAAGTTTAATCTGCCTTATCATTTTCTCTGTAGCTTTCTTAAGTCTAGAAAATCAACCAATGAATCAAGCCCTGATTTGTAGCGATTCTCAAGGTGTAAAGGCTCATGTTGACAAATTACCAATCAGCTAGCCAGTTAGAGCTGCCTCCAGCACACCCCTTATTTGTCAGTCCTTCCCTCTTGAAGAGGATCATGACATCAGTGAGATGATGACATGACTTGCAATTGACTTTGATTCAAGTGAAGGAGGACTATGTAAGGTCACCAGTCTCACTTTCTCCTCCAGGAACATCTGGGTCCAGTGGCCAGATATTCATCAGGATAGCTGGAGATGGCCCAGGATGCAATGGAAGACTCTGGCCCTTTTAGGCTAAGACCTTTTCAGGTTCTCACTTTGAGTGAAGAAACAATCATTCAGTGAACAGGCCTCTTTAAGTAGTTACTCTTTTTTTGACACCCCTGATGAGGAGCCACTGGAAGCTTGGGAGCAGGAAAGTGATTGTTGTATTTGTGCTTTAGGAATATCCCATTAGCAACTCTGTAAAGGATGAACTGGAAAAGGGAAGAATGGATGCAGTGGGTCTAATTTTGAGTCTGTTGAAATAGTCTGAGTAAGAGGTGATGAGGGCCTTGGTGTATATGACTACAAAGAAGGAAATGAATATGAAACACGTTGTAGAGGTAGAATTGACAAATCTTCACCATTGATTAGATATAGGTTTGAAAGGGTGGGTGAAGAGTTGAGAATGACCCTGACTGAGATTTCAAATCTTTGTCACTGGAAGGACAGTAGTATGTTTTAACTGAAGTAGGGGAGTTAGGATAGAGAGAATGGTTTTGGGCAAAAGATAATAGATTTTTGTACATATTGAAGGAGATGCCTACAGAACATACATTTTGAAATGTTCAATGAGCAGTTGACGAGATAGGACTGGAGCTCAAGAGAAAGATCAGGGTTAGATAGGGAGGGAGGGAGGTACTGGAGTCATCTCTATAGATATG
>NW_027187460.1:17467787-17494382 GCF_028583685.1 Petaurus breviceps papuanus | reverse complement strand
CATATCTATAGAGATGACTCCAGTACCTCCCTCCCTCCCTATCTAACCCTGATCTTTCTCTTGAGCTCCAGTCCTATCTCGTCAACTGCTCATTGAACATTTCAAAATGTATGTTCTGTAGGCATCTCCTTCAATATGTACAAAAATTTATTATCTTTTGCCCAAAACCATTCTCTCTATCCTAACTCCCCTACTTCAGTTAGAACATACTACTGTCCTTCCAGTGACAAAGATTTGCAATCTCAGTCAGGGTCATTCTCAACTCTTCACCCACCCTTTCAAACCTATATCTAATCAATGGTGAAGATTTGTCAATTCTACCTCTACAACGTGTTTCATATTCATTTCCTTCTTTGTAGTCATATACACCAAGGCCCTCATCACCTCTTACTCAGACTATTTCAACAGACTCAAAATTAGACCCACTGCATCCATTCTTCCCTTTTCCAGTTCATCCTTTACAGAGTTGCTAATGGGATATTCCTAAAGCACAAATACAACAATCACTTTCCTGCTCCCAAGCTTCCAGTGGCTCCTCATCAGGGGTGTCAAAAAAAGAGTAACTACTTAAAGAGGCCTGTTCACTGAATGATTGTTTCTTCACTCAAAGTGAGAACCTGAAAAGGTCTTAGCCTAAAAGGGCCAGAGTCTTCCATTGCATCCTGGGCCATCTCCAGCCATCCTGTTCACTGTGCCACCTAGCCATCCCAACCTCCTGTAATTCTAAGGTCCTTCCTAGTTCTACCATTCTATTTTTAATTGTATGTGTTTTAAGGTTTCTTCTAGCTCATTCTATTTTCTATTTTATGATATTCTATATTTTGAGGGCCTTTTTGACTTTGGTAGTATAAATTCTATGATGAATGTATTTCACCCTACGGGATTATTAGTACTTAATGTGTTGAGATAGGTGGCTAAGTGGACAGAGTGCCAGGCCTGGAATCAGAAAGACTCATCTTCCTGAGTTCAAATCTGGCCTCAGACACCTATTAACTGTGTGACCCTGGGCAAGTCACTTAACCCTGTTTGCCTCAGTTCTTCATCTGTAAAATGAACTGGATAAGGAAATGGCGAGCCACTCCAGTACCTCTGCCAAGAAAACCCCAAATGGGAACATGAAGAGTCAGACATGACTGAAAAAGGACTGAATAACAACAACAAAAGGGAGGGGGAGAAGAATAAAATATTATTAATTTGATTCTTTAAAATGCCCATTTCGGGTTGGGGGTGCCTTGGAGGCAGTGAAGGGAGGTGGGAAGGGAAAGTCCTTGTATCAGTCATGCCACAGTTCCAATGGATCAGGTCATCTCTGGATGGACTTTGAATAAAAGAAAGAATGTTCACTTCAGTCCAGGACTCCCGCCTACTGTGCACAGATCTCACCCTACTGTTTCTTCTCCCCATTAGTTGCCCCCAGTAGCCTTGAATACAAGACCCCTCATTCCATTATTAGCATGGCCCCTGCCCCCTGCTTTCCTGAAGCCCACACACATGCCTTCACTGAGAGAGCTAAAATGGAACATTTGACCATTAACTAAGAAGGAAACTTGAAAGAGTGCTTGCAGTTCTTGGCACTGTCTTTGGGTAGAGTTCTAAGAACTGCCCTTGGGCTTGGTCCTATAATAAGACTGTGGCTTCAACCTCCCCCAGAAACAGCTAGAGCCCACACCTGAACAAAGCAGGAGCTGTCTCTGTGGGACGCCTGCAATCTCAAAATAACTGTTCAAGAATTGGCTGCCTTCAAAGAGCTGTAATTACACGTGGCAGATGATTCTAGGATGTGGCCAGGCACCAAAGATAGAATCTCCACTGCTACAACCCAGTTGCCCTCCTAGGGCATTCAGAAAAAGTATGTCCCTAAAGAAAGAAAATCCTAATTCACAAAAAAGATTAACTAGGGAGAGATTGATCACTTTACCAAAAAAAAAATCCTTTCCTTTATAGAGAGACTCAATCCTGGGTTCTTTGACAACATAGCAGTTCCCAAAATATATGCTATGTATGTGATTCTGCTGGCCCAAATTCTGTTTACACAAAACTTGCTCAAGAAAATATCTATTGTGAATAGAGCACCAACGCTGGACTCAGGAGGACCTGAGTTCAAATCCGGTCTCAGACACTTGATATTTACTAGCCAAGTGACCTTGGGCAAGTCACTTAACCCCAATTGCCCTGCCTTCCCCCCTCAAAATAAAAAAAATGAAAATTTCTATTGTAGGAAACTAGGCATGGTTACCTTGTGAAGCACACTATCACCCTATCTATCATATTGTCCCTCAGAGGTAGCACTATTCCATTTGAATAAAGCTGAGAATCAGATGATGGAACACAAAAATGGAATCTTGGTTCTGGTTCTGGCTCAACACTAACAGTAAGTGACAGGGCCATTACTTAAACCCACTGACTCAGAGTTATCACTCATTTTCATTTTATTTTTTGTTCATCATTGGGAGGCTGGGGAGGTGAGAGCTCCAGCTCCAGCTCCAGCCTCCAATAGCATCATTTCCTATCTCCTATTTTCATCATCAGCCACATCATCATCATTTGTTCCTGTTGTTATTAGTGATATCTGCAGGCTAGGGACAGGTAGATAGGGACTTGACATCAGAGGCAGGAAGACCTAGGGCGTCAAGATGTTTTTGTTATGCAGTTGATTAGGTCACCAATTCCTTGTGACCCCATTTCAGGCTTTCTTGGCAAAGATACTGGAGTGGTTTGACACTTCCTTCTCCGGCTCATTTTGCAAGATGAGGAAACTGAGGCAAGCAGGTTTAAGTGATTTGCCCAGGGTCACACAACTGGGAAGTGTCTGAGGCCAGATTTGAACTAAGGAAGCTGAGTCTTCCTGATTCCAAGCCTAGCAGGTGAATCTGCTGTGCCATCTAGCTTCTCTGGGATCAAGTCTAATCTCTGCTATGTGACCCTGGGCAAATCATTTTCCCTTTCATCACTCTTTCTCAGGTTCCTATCTTCATAGGCAGAAGCAATCCTCTTCTAGTTGTTCCATACACCAGTGAAATCCCCTTCTGGTTAAAAACAACAACAAAGATGATGGATAGCCAGGTGGTGCAGTGAGTAGAGTGCTGGGCCTAGAGTCAGGAAGACTCATCTTCCTGAGTTCAAATATGGCCTCAGATATTTACAAGCTGTGTGACCCTGGACAAGTCATTTCACTTTGTCACCCTTATTTTCCTCATCTGTAAAAGGAGCTGGAAAAGGGAATGGCAAATCGCGCCATTATTTTTGTAAAGAAAATCTCAAGTGGGGTCACAAAGAGTAGGACACAACCAAACAAACAACTATTTGTTGCCTAGGTTATTCATACTGGGTTGGCTAGCCCAAGAAAAACATTTCCATCTAATCCTCCTACTTCTCCTTACTGTTGGTATTATCCTGATTCTAGCTTTCTCCTGCCTCTTTGTCCCCTGGTGCCTATGTTGGTAAAGGGAACTGACTACAGAGGATTCCATCCTAATCCCTTTCTCCTTCTACAAAGGTAATAAATGGCAGTGTCAGAACTCAAATTCAGATCTTTATTCCACAAGTACAGTTTGCTCGTACCATGTTGTATCTCAAAGGAATGGGGCATGGGTGGAGGAATAAGGCCAAAGATGTGGGGCTTCTTTCTGGCACTATTTGCAGTATTTAGAACTAGAAGGAACCTTATCTCCAGCCCAATCCCCTCATTTCTCAAATGAGGAAACGGAAACCTCCAAAGTTAACAGCAAATGAGAAACATGAAGGAATTTGTCCAAGGTCAGAAAGTCCATGAGTAGCAGAGCTCGTGCTGAAACCCAGGTCTCCTCATTTCCCACATAGGATTCTTTCCACTGGACTGTTCTAGTTACCCTTTAGTAACAATCAGCTTCTCTAGACATCAACTTATACCCAGTCCCAGTCAAGTTCTTTATTTTAAGGCCATAATTGGCAATTTGACATCCTACGTGCTGAAATGGAAACACCATTGGCTCTCCATCCTGAGTCGAAATTGCAGTGTGATCATCATCTCAAAATATACAGCTTGGTTTGGTCCTACTTCAGAAATGCCTTTTGACCTTACAGTAGAAATGAAGAATTGCAGGATATGTTTAAGAAAACAAAAACAAAACAAAAGATAAATCATGGGATGTAAATCTGAAACATGAGATAGAAATCTGGCAGGCAGAATATTAGGGCAATGTCCTCAGCATTGTGTACTCTGGAGTCCTCAGAGAACCCAGATGACCAGAGAAATCCTGTATAGAACTCTAGCTAACATCAATGGGATAACATACCCAAATGTACCATCTCCTACCAGCTTGAGTAAGCCTATTGTTAAATTTTCAGTGTCATTATTTAGATCTCAGTAATCAGGGCTTAATTTATTTGTTGTAGTTGTTATTCATTTGTTTTGTTTTGTCTAGACTTATGAAAGTAATAAAGAAAATGTTAACAATGCAGATTATATTTAAAAGTGTATTGTAGTTGTATTTTATATATAATGGAAAGCTGGTTGTTAAACATTTATCGACACACCCCTGGATCAAGGGTATTCTCTTTCTTGAGGGCACTACCTCTAAGGACTAGAGACTCGGTGCAAGGATCTGTCTCCTGGCATGTCTCTCCATCATTTAGTCTCTCTGTTACTTCCCAACTAGCAGGCCATAGTTTCTCTCTGGTGGTTGTTTTTATCTAGTTATATAATTTTCCTTTTGGTATCTAGTGTCACAGTGGACAGAGCACTGTGGAACCAGGAAGACTCATCCTCATGAGTTCAAATCTGGCCTCAGATACTTACTAGTTGTGTGACCATGACCAAGTCACTTAACTCTATTTGCCTCAGTTTTCTCATCTGTAAAATGAGCTGGAGAAGTAAATGGCAAACTGCTCCAGCATCTTTGCCAAGAAAACCCCAAATGGGGGCAGCAAGATGGTGCAGTGAATAGAGTAGCAGCTCTGGAGTCAGGAGGACCTGAGTTCAAATCTGGTCTGATCCACAACAATTACTAGCTGTGTGACCTTGGGCAAGTCACTTAACCCCAATTGCCCTGCATTCCCCCCTGCAAAAAAACAAGCAACAACAAAAAAACCCCAACAACCCCAAATGGGGTCATGAAGAGTTAGACAGAACAGCAGTTTAATTCGGGTGTTCAATTTTTTTGTTATGGACCCCTTTGGCAGTCTGGTAAAGCTTTTGGATAAGTCCCTTCTCAGAATAATGTTGTTAAAAGCATAAAATGAAAATACATAGGATCCCATGTTCATGGGCCCTCAGTTAAGAACTCACTTTCTTCTCAGAGTCCTTCCCTAGCACTTCTGAATTTCCTATATTGGAGGAGATCAGAACCCAGTGTCTGGTGCCATCTTACTCCCGCTACATATAGCTGCCCATGACTATGGCCCTTCTAAAGGAGACTGGGCATTCCCAGATCTGTAACCATATTGTATCACTGGGAAGATCTTGCAGGGAGTTAATTAAATGTGAGCTGTTAGTATTCCTTATGACATTCTCCTCATCTTCTTGGTGTTAAAAAGATGGGCTTTTATGGCAACAAGCAGATAAGGAGAATATAACCTACAGTACTGATAGCTCACATTTACATAAAGCTTTACACTTTGCAGACACTTCTATGCTATGAAATAGATTGTTGATGTATTACTGAGCTGTCTTTTTAGTTGTGTCCAAGTCTCTCTGGCCCCATCTGGGGCTTTTTTTGGCAAAGATGCTGGAGTGGTTTGCTATTTCCTTTTCCAGCTCATTTTACAGGTGAGGAAACTGAGGCAAACAGGGTTAAGTGACTTGCCCAGGGTCACACAGCTAGGAAGTGTTTGAGGCCAGATTTAAATTCAGGTCCTCCTGACTCCAAGGACAGCACTCTACCCATCGTGACTCCTAGCTGCTCCGAAATATTATTAACCCCATTTTAAGGATAAAGAAACTGAGACTCAGAGGGATTATGGGACTTACCCAGAATCACTTGTCCACTAGTAAGGGATAGAGTTGGGTCTTGAAACCTGATCAGTACTCTTTCTACTCTACCACCCTGGAGTTTGCTTATGTCTTCAGGGAGAACACACTAATCCTTTATTCTCTAGGGACAAGTCAAGTTATCTAGCATTTGTTAAGTTGTGACTATATACAAAGCACTGTGCCTTATAAACCCTGAGGATACAAAGAAATACCCCCCCCAAAAAAAACAAAACAAAACCAAACCATCTAGTCCCTGCTCTCAAAGAGTGCAAAGTCTAACAGATGAATAGGAAAGTGAAATATGTCTTCTGCCTTCCCACTGTTATTTTTATGTCCCGAGGGATAGGTTGATTAAAGTTTGTGTATTTGTTAATGCATGCTCATGAGTCTTTTGTGTTCTTTTCATGTTGAGAACTGAAACAGAGTTGAGTGATTTTGATCTTTAGTGATATTTATGGACAATATGTCCTAGTCAACCAAAAAGACATAGTGGATGAAGAAAAGTGAGGTGAGGAAAGGGAACCAGAATAATGCACTGGTGCCCTTTCAAGAAACACATTGTCCATAAAAGTAGTAGCAGTTGTTGTAATAGTTGTCGTAAATACTTAGATTTATATACCGTGTTTCCCCGATAATAAGACCTATCCCAAAAATAAGCCCTCCCCTTACTGTGTAAGATTCCTCTAAAATAAGCCCTCCCCCGAAAATGAGCCCTATTGAGATTGCTACTGTAGTGAAGGTGATCCCCTGCGCTACACGCTACATTACGGTACCCTCTGTATTCACCGTCCCCCCCCACCAGTGAAACGCAGTGAGCGCGTCATCCTGTTCTTCCCCAGTGATTTGCTTGCTGGTACATTTTTTTTGTTCACATTTACCTGTTTATTAAAATTGCTGTCAATGTTCATTAAAATAAGCCCTCCCCTGAAAATAAGCCCTCTGGTGTTTTTCTGTCCAAAAAATTTAATAAGACAGTGTCTTATTATCGAGGAAACACGGTAACACTGCATTTTCAAAGTGCTAGACACATATTACCTTAGTTGGTCTTCACCACATCCCTGTGAGATAGGAAGGCTAAGTTTGAACAAGTCGCTGAAATTTAGAATTGAAAGGGATTTTTGGCTCTAATCCAACTCTCACCTAAAAGAGACCCTACTATAGCATGTCTGATACTTCTATTTGAAGGCCTTTAATTAGAGAGAGACTTCTACCTTCTGAAGTCGCCCATCTTACTTTTGGATAGCTCTGGCTGTTAGGAAATACTTCCACATATCACACTGAAATCTACATCTTTGCCATTTCCACCCATCACTCCTGGGTCTTCTCTCTGCAGCCAAAGGGAACAAATCTAGTCCCTCCTCTCTGTAACAGCCCTTCAAATTGCAAAAGACCTTTATCATGTCACTCAAGATTCTTCTCTTCCTCACATGTCCCCAGTTTCTTCAACCAGTCTTTTTATAGTAATGACTCAGGGATCTTCATCATTCTGGTCGTCCTCAGGATGCTCTCCAGTTAATCAATACCTTCCCCAACTGTAGCCCCAAGAGTTGAACACAATGTTCTGGATGTTATCTGACTATGGCAGAGGGCAATGGTATTCCTGGAACTATTCCTGGAAGCTGTGCTTCTCAGGACAGACAGAGATCACAGTAGTTTTTTGGTTTTTTTTAGCTTTTATTATTATCCCTAATTTACAGATGAGCTAGCTAAGACAACTGGGTTGTGCAGTAGATAGGGTGCTAGGTCTGGAATCATGAAGAGTCATCTTCCTGAGTTCAAATCTGGCCTCTGACACTTGCTAGCTGTGTGACCCTAGGCAAGTAACTTAACCCTGTCTGCCTCAGTTTCCTTATCTGTAAAATGAACTGGAGAAGGAAATGGCTAACTCCTCCAGTATCTTTGTCAAGAAAACCCCATATGGGGTCGCAAAGAGTCTGCTATGACTGAAATGACTGAACAACTAAGGCTCACATTAAATGATATTCCCAAGGTCACCATCCTAATAACTTGGTGGAGCCAGATTTCAGACCCAGGCCTTCTCATACTGAATCTGGTGCTCTGTTCATAGCACCATTAAACAAGGTGATTTGTACTTGATAAGCATGTGCTTGATTTAATGGTTTTAGGAGAATTTTTCTCAGCCTGCCCATTTTAGTGATTTTGAATCCAGTTTTTCACTTTCATTTCATCTGCTCTTTCTCATAGTCTCTTTGGACTCATGGCAATCCTTGGACATTTCTTCTGCTCTCATTGATTCATCCATCATGAACTTCGATATAGCCCATGTCAGTATCGATGCTTCCAGTAACTTTTCTGCTGCCAGAGACCTCTGCCTGTCAGGTAAGGAAACCTGCCTTCAGGCTTTTCAGAACATTGACTCAAAAGATATTGGGGTAGGACCTCATGCAAGGATCATTTGGGATCCTGAATCTGGCATAATAATATTTATATCACTAGAACTAACTGAGCTCCCCAAGTGAACTAGGACCAGCCAAGGACATATGTTGACGTTTGAGCATCCAGGAAGCACAGTGGATAGAGTGTTGGACCTATAGTCATGGAGATTTGAGTTCCAATCCAGCCTTAGCTAGCTACTAGCTTTGTGTTTCAGGTCAAGTCAACTCTCCCATTCTCCCTGTCTCCATCTTCAAGAGGGAGATAATGATATCACCTACCTTAAGAGGCTGTTGTGAAGACTGAATTAGATAATATCTATAATGCAAACCTGAAAACATTATGTAAATGCTCATTTCTGGGTGCTGGAGAAGACTTGTGGGGACATTTTGGACAGCAAGGAGATCAAATCAGTCAATATTTAAAGAAATTAATTCACTGGAAGGTCAAATACTGAAGCTGAAACTTAAATACTTTGACCAGATAATGAAAAGACATTATGTTGGGAAAGATTGAAAGAAAGCCTGGTATGCTGTGGTCCATCAGGTCACAAAGGGTCAGACATTACTGAATGAACAAAAACAACAAATTGTTGTTATTGTTGATGATGATGATGATGATGATGATGATGATGATGATGATGATAGACTTAGAGGAAGTTAAAAGACTGATGGGTTAACACAAAAGCATAGTTTCTTGCACATTTGAGAGAGGGGGAGGAGAGGGTATTAGCTCACTAGTATAGGGAGCTCACAGTGAGGAAACCCTTTCTACCAAAGCAAATTGGCCCTTGCTCTGTCCCTTAGAACCTTAGACTCTAAGCTACTACTTAGACTCTGAGAGTTAAGAGTTGTCAGTGGCCCCTTAGAGGTTAAATGACCTGCCTAGGTTTACATAGCCAGTCTGTATCAGAGGAGGGAACTGAACCCAGTTTTTTTCTGACTCTGAGATTGGTTCTCTACCGACTCTATTCCTAATGTCATGCTACCTCACTGACTTGCATAGTACATGCTTAATAATGTTTTTTGAATTGATTTAAATTGAAAACCCTAGCAGGTAATTCTCTTGCAAGGTCCTCTTGCCTGGGTCTCAGTTTCCTTCTCTGTAAATTGAGAAAATCATACTAGATTACCTTCTTCTGTCCCTAATATTCTAGATTCTAATATCCCTTCCAGAAGACCTGGCTTTTGATCCTCACTCTGACACATACTTTCTGCATGACCCTAAGTATGTCCCTTCCATTCTCAGAGCCTTAATTTCTTCCTCTATAAAATAGAGTTGCAGTTAAGTCTTGTCTGACTCTATTAGCCCCTGAATCACAGTGGAATGTCCTGACCCTTTTCTCCCTACCTATGTATTCTTGGTTCATTTTAAGATTTAGCCAAAATATACAAGAGGTTAGATTGTTTATATGATTATTAAAAATGGCATAGGTGATGCATCTGATGGTGTACTCCAACATTGTCATGTATATGTTACAGAATAAATAACCCTGTGTAGCATTGGAACAGGCAGAGTAAATTTAAAATTCAACTCAACAAATATTTATTAATTACCTACGGTATGCAAGAATACAGTATCTTACAGAACCTTAATGGAAATCAAATGGAAATGTTGAGATACAAAAATATTAGAGTGACAAATTAATCAGAAACAGAATCTCTAACATATTTAATCATTTCAAGATTCTGAGGTTAAGTCATCAATATTCTAACATCACATTTTTGTTGTATATAAACATGCTGGTTACAAAAGTAATAGGTTATGTCTGTGTTGTTATTTACTATTTTACCAAAAGCATTCCTCTCATTCCTCCATATCAACCTGTGAGGTCGGGAGAATAATGTTATTTCCAATTTATAGAAAAGCTAACAATCAGAGAGAAATTAAGTTTGCTTCTCTCTTGTTTCATGGTGATAGAAATAGTGCTGGAGATGGAATCATGAAACCTGGGTTTGAATCCTGGCTCTAACCTGCTTATTGACTATATGAGTGTGAATAAATAATTTCATGTCAAGGAGCAATGATTTTATGAAGGAAATGCTTTCCAAACCTTAAAGTATTTATGTATTTGTGTGTATATATATTTATTATTTACAATAATTTAAGTATATTTATATTTAATTTATATGATTATAAGCCAACAAATTTATATTATTAGAATATGATGATTTATATCATTTATTTTGCTTTATTATGAATGTATGTAGAGAGAGACATGTATATATCACTACATGGTATAATCACATATATACTATATGTTATATAGTATCTATAATGTATTATACATATAATAATATTAATAATAACATACATGTGGAACATTTTTGTCAACCTGCTATACTATTAATGCTAATTAATGTTTTTAATACTATCATCACTGTCATTACTATTGTTTTGTAGCAGCACCCAAGGATTTAGGGACCAAAATGTTGGTTTGATTCTCATTTGTTAGGATTTATCTACTGGAAGCTGTCTTTCTCTCATTATTTTCTCTCTTCTTCATGCCCAGAATGTTACCGGAAGCCAGCCTGCCATACCACAACCCTGGAGGTCCGGCCTACATCTGTCCGGTGTGTGTTCTATCCAGAAACCCAGAGTTGCACACACAGCCTACAGGGCCACAGCTGCCGGCTCTTGCTCAGGGAGGAGGCTACCTACATTTATAGGAAGAAAGGTAAACTGAGACCTGTGAATTCAGAGGCTTGACCTGAAAGTCCACTGGATAAAGAGTGTGGCTGGGAACATCAGGGAGGGATAGCATTTTATTGTTGGATGGGAAATCTGACAAGCTTGGAGTTTTTTTCTTTTTAAGGGTATGAAGAAGATATCAAGTCAACTACTGACTCTGGCATTCAAAGGCGTTCATAATCTGACTCCATCTGACTTATACAGGCTTAATTCCTATTTCATAATATGAATTATGAATATGAATAAATATGATATCATATTTCTTAATTCACATTACTCCCTTATGTGGTCATGTTCCAGCCTATAGATTACTCTCAAGTCTCCATTCTTATCCTATGAAGACATGCCTGGAATAAACTGCCTCTATATTGAAGTCTTTTCCTTCTCTTCAACCCTCCTTTACACTTACATCACTCTTTCTTGTCTGATTATTATTGCATAGGTAATGGGAAATATACACATTTACTTAAGATGCAGTCGTTGTCTTTGTGAAGCTTTCGGTCTTGTTGAGGGATAATAATAATGTTGATAATGATTGCTAGCATTTGTCTCTCACTTTAAAGTTTGAAAAGTAACTTTAAAAATATTATCCTATTTTTATCCTTACAACAACCCTTGGGAGGTAGGTGCCATTATTATTGGTCTTTGACTTGGGCTTTAAAGAATCTGGGAGAATTGAATGTGGAACTGGGGGAAGCACCACCCTGATTCTATGCTCCCAGTTCTGAAATTCAGGTGCCATTCTTCCTTTTTAGTGTGGTTTGTATAATCCCTGGGAGAGCACATTAGCACATTTTTCCCAATATATACTGCCTCTCGTTTTATAATATAGTCAAACTTGGAATTCCTTGAGTTGGGGGCTTCAAATTTCTGTAATATGAAGCAATGCCCTTTTTTATTTATGCTATGTGTTCTTAATGAACTATACAAAAGACATCAAGTAAGGGGACACCATCAAGGAGATAGGTGACTTTAAAACAGTGTGGGCCAATCATGCAGTGATTGTGAGGCATCAGTCACATAGGTAGAAGACTCTATTGGCAACTATGAAGGGTTATAAGACAAAGGGAGACTTTCATCATGGAGAGCAGCTCTTCTATGAAGGATCTATGCAAGTGAATGGATGGATGTATGGATGGATGGGTGGATGGATGAAAGAAAAAGCACTTACTGTGTGCCAGACAGAGTGCTAATACATGAATAAGAATCACACAGGATGAGTGAGGGTCACTGGAATCTACCCCAAGAAGAGGCTATCCAAATGGAATCTCTGATCCATTGAATGGGTTGGGTAAGAATGGGTTACAGGGGGCGGCCAGGTAGCACAGCAAGTAAGAGCACCGGCTCCAGTGTTGAGAAGACCTGGAGATCGAATCCCGGGCTCAGACACTTAGCACCCACCCAGAAACACCTGGCCGTGTAACCTTGAGCAAGTTACTTAACCCCAATTGCTTAAAAAAAAAATGAAAAAAAAAGAATGGGTTACAAATGCCTCAAAAGAAATTGACATAATTTTCAGGATGCAGATTTTGTCTTTGTTCAGTTGTTTCAGTCTTGTGGGACTCTTTGTGACCTGATTTGGGATTTCTTTGCATAGATACTGGAGTGCTTTGCCATTTCCTTCTCCTTCATTTTATAGGTGAGGAAACTAAGGCAAACAAGGTGAAGTGACTTGTCTAGGGTCCCACAGCTAGTAAGTGTGTCTGAGGCCAAATTTGAACTCAGGTCTTCCTGATTCTAGGTCCAGTGCTCTATCCACTGCGCCCTGCATATATGTTAATAGTTAGCATTTATATAGTGCTAGAAGGTTTGTAAAGCACTTTACATGGACTATCTCGTTTGATCTTTGTCACTGACCCTATGAGGGAAGTGATATTACTATTCCCATTTTGCAGATGAGGAAACCCAACCTTAGGAAAGTGAAATAACTTGCCCATGGTCACATAGCTAGTAAGTATCTATGACAGGATTCAAACTCAAGTCTTCCTGATTTCAAGTCTAGTATTCTGTCTTCTATGTTACATAATAACAATAATAATAGTCAGCATTTATATATCATTTCAGGGCTTTCACGACATTTTTGCAAATATTATCTCATCTGATCCTCATAACAACCCAAGGAGATAGATATTATTATTTGCATTTCACAGGTAAGAAAACCAAGACAGAGAGAGGTTAAGTGACTTTCCCAGGGTAATACAGTGACACAGATTCAAATTCAGATCTTCCTGACTCCAGGTCCAGCACACTAATCATCACTATGCCCTCTAGTTAATACTATTTGATTAACTTTTTTTTTTCATTCATTGCTACCAATGGCCTGGTAACACCTGAATCCTACAACATTCCTTACAACACCTATCAAAGTTGACAAAGGACAGAAGTGCTCATTTAATATCTTTCCACGTCTATTTGTTTGATATGCTCCAGATTAAGATTCACTTTGACAGCTCTGGAGGAAGTGATAATTAATGCTGTCTGTGGGAAATCAAATTTGCATCCTCTTAAAATTCTTAATTAAAAAAAAATCAAAAGTTACCCTGACATATTCTTCCTCTGTCAGATTGCAGAAATGAACCGACTTCCCCAGGAACAGACCAGGCCTCCAGGGGTGGCCGGAGTCAGACAGTCCTCTTAAGTGCTGAATGTTTAGAAGTCTCTTCGATTGTCAAGCCAAACAGGAAATCTTGTGAAGGAGGGAGAGGAATAATAGTTGGTAGCTGCAAGAAATATACAGTTATAGCTTGACCACTGGGTCTTTCCATTTCTTGGGTTTATGTTTCTGGTCTCAGCTCAGGTTAATAACTTTTGAGGCAGAAGAATAGTGTTCCCTAAGTCATTGGGACCTTGAAAAGCATGGGCCAATTAACAATAATAACTCAGGTTTATGTAGTGTTTTACAGTCTGCAAAAACTTTCCTCACAACACCCTGTAAGGTAGTTAGTATTAACTATTAACACTATTGTACTGTATTAAGGCAGTGAGCTATAGGGGAAAAAGAAGGCTAGATTCTAATGAGGGGTCCTGAGTTTGAATCCCAACCCTACCATTTACCGCCTCTGGGACCTTTGGAAAGTCACTTAACTTCTCTTGGCCTCAATTTCCTCATCTGTGAAAAAGGAAGGTGTTGGACTAGATGACCTTTACTCTCCCTTGCAGCTCTAAATCTATGATGCTATGACCTTCCTATTCCAAATCTAAGACTCTTTCTGCCATGCCAGGGTGTGTGTCTGTTAATTTGGCAAATGTTACTGAATTCCACTCAAAGAAAACTTTGAGGTATAGATAGTCATAAATGACATTAAATGAAATGCCCTTAAAAGAAACAGGCTAAGTTTTCTGGGATCCGTTCAATTTAATCAAATACTGCTTACTGTATACACAGCCCTGGAAAACCCTTAGGGGAATAAAAGTACTGCTCTGTGCTCTCAAAGGAGTCCCGGCCTCATCAAATTTCACAGACTAATTTCAGACCTTGAGGGAAACTTAGAAGTCAGATTAGTTCAGCAGAGAAAATGTATGTGTTAGAACCAATAAGGGGATTATAGCAGCATCACATTCTGTGTCCTTTAAACACAGACTCTTCACTTTTCAACCATTCTAACTAATTGTTGGAAAGTTTTTCTTTTTTTTTTTCTTTTGACCTGAAAATACTTCTCTGGAACTTGCACCCTAACTAGGCCTAGTTCTTCCCTCTGTGGCCAAGCAGAAGCAGTCTTCCACATGCCCACGTGCTGGGATGTTGTCAAAGTTGGAGTGGAACCAGATCTTTTCGAAAGCACCTTCCAATCCTAAGATTCTGTCATTCACAAGCATAGCATTTTCTGTCATTAGATATTAGTAAAAATAACAATATGGGTGAAGTGTTTATGTTCGCCATTTTTCTGCAGGTATCTCCGTATTGAACTATACTACAGACTCAGCCACTGTGTTCATTGCCACCCAAGGGACTCTGAAGGGCAGATCTGAAGCAATTCAAGTGGGTACTGAGTGGAGAAGAATCGTCCAGTTCTTTGGCATTCCATATGCAGCCCCACCACTGGCACAGAAGCGATTCAGTGCACCAGAGTCATATAACTGGACTGGCTCTTGGGAGGCCACTGTGCCACGGTAAGGGTTCCATTGGTGGGTAGTTTTGTGATTTTTTTTCCCCAAAAAAGCTGATCTCTATATCATAAATCTAGTCACGTGACTATTTTGCCCACGAACCATCAATGGCTCCCTTTGCCCCTTCAGTAGAGTTTACATTTCTCTGTCTGGCAGTCAGGCTATCTACAATCTGGTCACACCCTTTGTAGCAAAGGGAATTGTAGCAGAGTACAAAGAACCGCAGAGCTTGGATCTAATGAGACAATGAAGGGAAAACATTTTGAAATCATGATTGATATGTAAATATAAGTCTCCTTTTAGTTATTTGACCATCCCCATGCCTGGAATTGGCAGTTTAGTGACACAGTAGATAGAGTATTGGGCCTAGAGTCAGGAAAACTTATCTTCCTGAGTTCAAATCAGGCCTCAGATACTTACTAGGCTGTGTGACCCTGGGCAAGTCACTTGACCTTGTTTGACTCAGTTTCCTCATCTATAAAATGAAAGAGAAGGAAATGGCAAACAACTCCAGTAGCTTTGCTAAGAAAACCCCACATGTGGTCAGGAAGAGTTAGACACAACTGACCAACAACAATAATAATGGCTGGAATGTTCTCCCTCTCTGCCTTGAAATTGCAGCTCAAGCACTCTCTTCTATGCAGAGCCCTCCCTGATCCTCTCTGCTGTTAATGGCCTCTATCCTTAGCTGCCCCGTATTTAACTGCCTCAGAATCATTTGTATTTATTCTGCATATGCTTATAAATCTATATGTTGTTCTGTATGTACATTGTTTCCTCCAATAAAATATACACTCCTTGAGAACAGGGTAGCTTTAACCTTTCAGAGGCTTCATCTCTTATTCTCCATATCTTCAGTGCCCAACATAGTGCCAGATACATGGAAGTCCCTCTATATCTACTGATTGATTGTATATCTGACTTTGCTTTATTCCATGGTCAAAATATCTTTCCTTAGGGATGACTGGGTGGTGCAGTGAATAGAGTGCCGGCCCTGGAATCAAGAGGACCTGAGTTCAAATCTGGCCTCAGACACTTAACACTTACTAGCCATGTGACCTTGGGCAAGTCACTTAACTCCAATTGCCCCTCCAAAAAAAAAAAAAGCAAAAAAAAAATCTTTCCTTAACTCAACTTTCTTGCAAATGTAGACAGCTAGAGAGAGACAGGGTTGAATGAAATGGTCAGGACAAGTTCATTTCCACTTACTATTTTGTTGATTAGTCATGTCCAACTCTCTGTGACCTAATTTGGGATTTTCTCAGCAAAGATATTGGAGTGGTTTGCCATTTCCTTCTTCAACTCATTTTACAGATGAGGAAACTGAAGCAAACAAGTGAGTTGCCCAGGGTCACACAGCTAGTAGGTGTCTGAGGTCAGATTTGAACTCAGGTCTTCTTGACTCCAGGTCTGGCACTCTATCCACTGTGCCACCTAGCTGCCCATAGCTGGCATATAGTAGATACTAAATAAATGTTTTTCATGTATTAAGTGATATAAAGTTTATATGTTTCATACCTTATCTCATTTGATCCTTATAACCCTATGCTGACAATTATAAATAAAGGAATGTAGGCTTAGAGAGGTTAACTAGGAAAAGGAAGGGCCTGAACTAGGATTTGAATTCAGACCTTCTGATCCTTTTAGACCAAGCTGCCTCTGTAGTAATAACCAAATTACCCCACCCCCACTTTGCCCATTCTTGCACATCAGTTAATTTGCACCCTAGGTGGTCAGCCAGGGACTTTATGCATGAATATGCCCATGAGACTTCAATATATGGAGAGGCAGTTAGGTGTGCATTACTGATTTCTGTCTCAATTCTGCAATTCTGAATGTGTTTTTACAAATATTTAAAAGTGGCTTTAAAAACAGAGAACCTCATGAAATGTCTCCAGTATTAATTAGCAATGAAGAGGGGTGGGGCAGGGAGACAGCATGAGGGGAGGAAAGAGATCTAGGGGGCATTGAAGGTCATGTAATTTAGCTTGGGTTTAATTGTGCACCAGGTAACTCAACCTGTGTCTTTAGGGCCAACTGTTGGCAGCCTGGACTTGGAAAGGCCTCATCTCCTACTGTCAGTGAAGACTGTTTGTACCTGAATGTGTTTGTCCCTCAAAACCTGGTGAGTATTAAGCTACTTGGATATTTGACATGTGAATGAGGCACTGCTGAAAAATTGCCTTCCCCTAGGGAGCCAACAAAGCCAAGGTTCTATTCTCCAAGTAGCCCGATTCATTTCCCTTTGCTCCCATCGTCATAACTCCAGCTAACCCTTGGTCACATGCAGATCTGGGTGACAGTGTGACCTCCAAAGTGCTAAGTCATCCAGCCACATCTATGGTACCGTCTTTGTTCCATCTTCATACAGGAAGGGTAGTATTGTTTTCTGTATGTCGTCTGCCGTCCAGGTCTAACTAACCCTGTCCTCATGTGAACTGCATTCAGTCTCCAAACAGAGAAGAACGGGCTTTCTCTTGCATTCTCCACATATTCCCCCCCCCCCGCCCCCTCCACCTGACTGTGCATAGCAAAATCTCTTAAATACTTAAAACATGAAACTGTCACCCCTTGCCCCTCTGATGTTATCCTGGGAGACTCTGGGACTGCTGAGCAGATTTCACTTTCACCTTTTTTCTAACTGTTCATCTCCCTCAGCAGCACCTCCCGCTGTGCAACCAGCACTCAATTTAATGACTGGACTTCTGGAGCTCATAATATAGGCTGGAAACATCTGTCTCTCATGATCTCTATTTGGCTCCTTGTGATCAAGGAAAGAAATGCAAAGCAAGGGAAGCAGCTAGGCATTTGAGGCCCAAGCTCTGATTCATCCAGGCCAGCACATGTTCTCCCAGCTGTGTGCTAGTGATGATCATAGTTCCTGCCAGGGACAGGGAAGGAGAGAAATCACCTCCCTCTTACTGCCTTCCCCTGTGCTGGAAGGCCAAAAGGGAGTTTTCAGAGTGCTGAATGAATACTTACATTGAATCTTTAATCCAGCTATCAGTCATCTTTGACATAGTCCCACAATCACTGGGACCCAATATGGGATCACTGTGTCATATAGCAAAAAACAAATCCACAGGACCAATAAGGGCAAATTGTTCCATCATTATAGAAAATAAGGACTTGGGCACTGAGCCAGAGGTCTTGATTTCCTCCACTGAGCCACAGCTTACATTCTCAGTTGCCCAGGAGGTCCCTGCCGATCGGGAAGCTCCACAACCAGCCCGATCACACGTATAAATGTTCCTGCTATAGTGCCACAGAAGTAACTGGAAGCCTGTTTCTGATTGAGCCATTTGGGGTGGGTATACTTAGGGTAGAATTGGAACAGGCCTTAGAGTAAATAATGTCAGACAGAACAGACAGCATAGAATGCTACAGCTAGAAAAACTATTAGAAATCAGTCTCAGGGCGGCTAGGTGGTGCAGTGAATAGAGCACTGGCCCTAGATTCAGGAGGACCTGAGTTAAAATCTGGCTTCAGACACTTAACACTTACTAATTATGTGACCTTGGGCAAGTCACTTAACCCCAACTGCCCTGTCCTCCCCCCTCCCAAAAGCAAAAAAAATAAAAAGAAGAAATAAGAAATCAGTCTCAACCCCTCAATTTACTGATAAACTGAGGTGCATAGAAGTGGCATGAGGTTTGAAAATTATGTTGCATACCTTTTCTCACTTTTTTTATAGGAAGAATAGCAAATAGATTATAGTCAAAAGAGACTCTCAAGATTGAGCAACTAGCAAGATAGAAAAATGTTTCCACTTTATCATCACTGGTTGATGTATTATGATACTACAGTTTCCAAAATGAGTGATTTTATGAAAATGGTTTACATTTTGTATCAGTGGTTCCTTCATTAGATTGAAGAGCAATTGCTGGTCATCTTGGTAAAATTTAGAGCTCACCTGCCTCCCATTTACTAATCTTGTAGGATTCAGGACTTTGGGAAAATTCCTGTAGAAAGCTAGTTTCATCCACTGTGGGCTGATTCATCAGTTTCAGCAGGTGATTCTATTCTGGAGGGTTGGGGGTCAGGGGGTGGATGAGGGTGGGATGTAGCCCTCTATAAACTGACTACAAACTCCAATAGTACGCTATAGATTTCTTTCATCAGCAAAAAAGGGAGGCAGTGTGGAGTAGTAAAAATAGTATTAGACACCAGGAAAATGTAACAATTGACCCTCTAGATTTGACTTGAGCTGGCTCCAGCATACCCCTGCTTCTAATGCTAACCCTCTGTAATTCTGTGTGAGCAAATAACAGTTAGGAAAAATCTATTACTTAACTGGTGATGCTGAACTAGGAATGGGGTGGCTGTTGTCATAGGTATGCTTGTGACAAAATCATCATTTCTTGATTTTGCCTGTTAGTGTAATCTGCGTTGGGTGAATGGCCCTGCTGTTCTTCCCAGTGAAGCCCCTCCATCCCCCTCCCAGGGACCTGGATCAAAGAAGCATCTTGTGTGGGTTACTGGTCTCACTCAACCCAGTTAAGTGGAGATGGTAACTTGACAGTCTGAGAGTGAGAGCAATGTTTTTAGAGTCTCCAAGGCCTGGACCCTTTTGCCCTAGGTTTCTCGCCTGTGTTGTTTGCATGCAGCTGAGAGATGACTCTGACTCATCGATTTTTCTTTCCCCACTCCCCATTCCCACCTGCTTTATTCCTATTCACTGGTAACAAGGCAAGCATTTTCTTTTGCTGATTAAGAAAAAAAAAGTAGGAAATTGAGGAAAAGTGTGATTCGTGAACATTGATGGGTTTCTATAGCTAAAGCATTCCAGATCCTTGTGTTACCCCATGTGAAACTTATCTAACACACCCTCTAATTTGACATTTTGGGGGGAGTTTGGAATTACATAAATTGATTACATGTGTGTGCACACACATGTGCATGCACACACACATACACACATGGCAGTTAGATACTGCAGTGGATAGAGTGCCACCCCTGGAGTCAGGAGGATCTGAGTTCAATTTGGCCTCAGATACTTATTAGCTGAGTGACCGTAGGCAAGTCATTCAACCCTTTTTGCCTCAGTTTCTTTATCTGTAAAATGAGCTAGAGAGAGATATGGTGAACCACTTCAATATCTTGCCAAGAAAATCCCAAATGGAGTCACAAAAAAATCATACATGACTAATCAATTAATCAACAACAATATATACCTATGTATGTGTACATATACACATGCATACATGTGTGTATATACATATACACACATACATACATTGTGTATTTATTGCTCGTGTTGGAAGATTAATTCTCCCAAGTTTCTTATTTTGGAGTTAGGGAGAATGGTCGACTATGTTTCTGTATGTGCATGGGTATATAGCCACAAGAAGGCATCCTGGAGTAGCAGAAGGACACTGAATTAAAGGCAGGAAACCTGCCTTCTTGTTGAGGCTCTGCCACTGACTTGGGCAAGTCACCCCCTGCTGGCCTCACCCCCATTGCAGAGGACCATAGGATTTAAAGCTGGAAGGGACCTTTTTTCAGGTGAGGAAACTAACATCCAGACATGTGAAGGGAGTTGCCATTTTAGGTAGTTAAGTACAAGAGCTGAAATTTGAACCCAGGTATTATGACTTGAGGATCGGTCTTCTTTTCACTCTTCATTATATTCTCTCACACTGTTAGGAATTGACCCAGAAAATCTCTTAAGAATTCTTCTGGCTCTGATATTTTTATGACTCTACATGCTCCCTTTCACTAATCATTATTTGCAGGGTATCTGATAAAGAGAAGTTGATAATATACCGAGGGTTAGAGCTCCTAAAATGAGAATGGTGGGCCACATGAAGTAGAGAAAGTCTTTCTAGATAAGGGGGGAAGCCATATGAGCCCAATTTGCACACTTGAAACTGAGCCGAATATCAGATGTTCTTTTTCCCTCAGTGCCATAAAGCCTGTCTCATTTTTTCAGAGCCAGAATGCATCAGTGCTAGTGTTCTTCCACAATACTGGTGAAAATGGTGGGGGAAGGGAGCAGCTAGACCTGGAAGGATCATTCCTTGCTGCGGTTGGAGATATCATTGTGGTCACTGCAAACTACCGAGTTGGTATCTTTGGCTTCCTGAGCACCGGTGAGTTGTATTCATTCATTCATTCAATCATCATTCAACAAATATTCATTAGGTGCCTACTGCATGCAGTTGTATGCACTCCAATTCCTAAATATTAAAGAATAACAATTGGTTGAAATTTCTCAATAATTCAATAGGTAAGCACTATCTGCTAGGTGCTATGGGGGATAACATATATAAAGACATAATCCCTGCCCAGAGGTTAAATTCTAAAGAAAAATGGGATGTAGACAAAATTTAAAATAGCGTAAGGCAAAATATTAAGTACAGGAGAGAGAAAATAATTCAGCGGTTTGGAGGAGGGAGAGATGATCTTTGTTGACAAAAGAGATTTCCTTGTGTGCATTTAGCACCTTCCATCCAATACTGTCCTCTTAACTGTCTGGGGAAACAGTCTTGTTCCCTTTCATACCAGCCTGGGACAGGCCGAATTGTTTATCTTACTCTTGCAAATTCCCAATGACACAGATGCTACAGATTTCCAGCAAAAAAAAAAAAATAATTCCACTGTTTGCCTCCCTTTAAGTGATGAAAAGACCCTTTTGGGGCAGCATGGTATAGTGGAATTAAGGGACCTGCATTAGTATCCCAACTCTGTCTTGTGAAGGGCTAGGCATTCTATCTCCTTCTGCTTCTGCATTTGAATCTGTCAAAGGAGAATCACAATAACTGCACTACTTACCTCCACACTCCCCTATACACATGCATGTGTGTGCGCGCGTGCACACACACACACACACACACACACACACACACATTTTATAGATGAAAAAAACTGAGGCCCAGAAAGGTCAGGTGTCTTGCCCATGGCCAGAGCTAAGATTCCACCCCAGATCTTCTAACTAAATCCAGCATTCTCCTCTCTTTAGCACGTGGAAAGTACTTTGCAAATTTTAAATGTGTATAGAGATGTGTATCATTATAAATCAGTGCATGCCTACACTAGTCTAATCTCCTTGAAATAAGTAGAACTGTGTTTCCTGGCCATATTTCAGTTACTTACACATCTCTGCACTTACTGGGATGACTGAGGGGAATTGTTTAATGTCTAGTCTTTCCTTTGTCCACTACAATGGTTACTACCACCTGCAGCCCTCCTTAATCTCACCAAAGTTGGCTATCCATCTGTCCATTTTCTTTTTCTCTAACAGACACGTATTCATAGACATATGTATATGCATGTATTATTGTGTTTGAATCATTCAGTAAAGGCTTATTCTTCATGACCCTGTATGGGGTTTTCTTGGCAAAGATACCGGAGTGGTTTGCCATTTCCTTCTCTAGTAGATTAGGCAAACAGAAGTTAAATGACTTGCCCAGGGTCATACAGCCAATGAGTGTTTGAGACCAGATTTTAACTCAGGTCTTCTTGACTCCAGGACTAGTTCTGTATCCACTGATCCAGTTAGTTACCTCCATATACATATATTAAATACACACATACATGTATATTGAATACATATACATAAAATTAAATACACACATACATGGATACTGAATATATATACATAACATTAAATGTACAAATCCTATGAAAATGGCCTTACCTACAGACATACACACACATTCTATCTCTATATCATTTTATCTTCATTTTCTCATCAATTAGCACCATACCTTGCATGCAGTAAATATAGGCTAGATTGAATTGCTGAGTAAAGTTCATTTAGTTGAATTGACCCTCTCCTTTTAATGCAGTAGTTTATATTGTGGATGAGACCTTAGGTTTCCACAGGACATAACACTTTTAATTTTACAAAGCTCTTCCACATAGAGGATCTCATTCACACATCACCATCCCTAGTTGCCTCTAAGACTCAATCAGCTGGATAAAAGATTGAAAGACTTGGTTCAAGCATCACCTCTTACCACACTAGTCCCCCAAACTGTTGGTGGGCTTTTCCCTCCCAAAACTTTTTATCTATTTTGTGTATACTTTTGTATGTACATGTTGTCTCCCCAAAGAAAATGTAAGCCCCATGAGGGAAGGGGCAGACTTTTTCACTTTTGTCTTTGTGTTTCCACTTAGCACAGTGCTTGGGACAGAGTAACTGCTTAATAAAAGTTTATTAATCTATAGACAGGGGATCTGGAGGGTTAGTGGGATCAGCCAAGTCCTCTGACCTGAAAGCAGAGAACCATAGTTCAAAATTGCCTGTCAGTTACTGCCTGTATGACCTTTAGTCACACAGAGATACTGGGTATCTATTCAGAGACTTCAGTGAGGGGAGAAAATCCTCTTTCACTTAATTTTTACTATAAATCCCTATGTCTCTGAATAGTCTAACTTAATTCTAACTGGATATAAGCATGCCATGGTTAGACAATATAATTAGCTAGTCGGTTAATAAATATTTATCAAATGTTTACTTTGTTCCAGGCATTGCCTTAAGTGTTGGAGTTACAAAGAAAGGTGGGAGACAGCCATTGTCCTTGAGAAGCTTACACTGTAATTGGGAAGATGGCATGTGAACAGCTATGTGCAAACTCTATATACAGTATAAGTAGGAAAGAATCAACAGAAACCAGGCACTAGAATTAAGAGGCGTTGGGAAACGCTTCCTGTAGAATGTAGAATTTTAGCTAAGACTTAAAGGAAGTCAGAGAAACCAAGAGGGTATGGATGAAGAGAGAGCATTCCAGAAGATAGCCTTCCCTGACCTTCCTCAGCTATGGTCATCTGGTTTCAAGAGAGTATGTTCATTTTCTTTGGAGGATGTAACATTAACAAAGAGATTAAGATGAGGTCATCATATTTCATTTTCTATTGATATAGGTTCAGAATATGAACCCTGGTGTTATATTAAAATATATGTGTGTGTATATGTGTGTGTGTATCAGGAATCTTCTTGGTATGACCATGACATAAATATTGAGTTATTTGATAATAACCAATTACATAGTCTAGTGTGTATGTTTTATTCTCTAAGATTATAAATTTCAGAGAAGTTTCCAATCTGCATTGTGAGAGGTAATTTCCTTATCTGGGAACTCCATTTCCCAATTCCATAAATTATCATTAGATGCCCAACACACCTAGAATGTTCTCTCTCTCTCTCTCTTTCTCTCTCTCTCCTTCTGCTGGTTTCCTTGATCTTTCTCAAGTCTCAGCTAAATCCCTGTTCTCTGCAAAAAGACTTTCCTGGTCTTCCATAATGCTGGTCCCTTCCCTCTGATGTTACCTCTTAGTTAGTGTGTATAACTTATTTGTATACAGGTTTTTTTTTTTTTTCATGTTACCTCCTCCGTTCCACTGTGAGCTCCCTGAGGGCAGGGCCTGGTTTTGCCTTTTTTTGTATCTTCAGCATTTAACATAGTGATTGACATCTAGTAGGTGCTTAAAAATTCTTGTTCATGGGGCGGCTGGGTGGCGCAGTGAGTAAAGTGCCAGCCCCAGAGTCTGGAGGACCCGAGTTCAGTTCTGGCCTCAGACACTTCATACACACACACACACACTCACACGCACACAACTAGCCGTGTAACCTTGGGCAGGTTACTTAACCCCAATTGCCCTCCAAAATGAAAAAAAAAATTCTTGTTCACATGACTGTACTAGTGAAGTCACCAATGCAGCCCCAATCTCTAATCTTTTACATGTGTGTTCAGCCTTTCGTATTTTATAAAATGTGGTTTCCTACATTTGTGGACTGTTAGTGGTAGAAAGGACTTTAGAAGTCATCAAAACTCCTCTTTACAAGAAGGAAAGTGCAATTTAGAGGCATGGGATGATTTGCCCAAAGTCACAATTCTCAGGTGAAAAACATTCATATTCTGACCCCACTGTCCTGGCTTCAAGATCATAACTATATCTATACTATCATGCTGTCTTTCTATCAATCTACCTCAGTTTCCTCACTTATTAAAAAGGAGGGAGGGGATGGACCCTTCCAACTCTAACAGTATATTACTGAATAAAACTAAACTTTGTGAAATCAGGGACTGCCCCATACTTCTGAATACCACTCATAGCCTCGCCCAAGGACCTTTCCCCCAGTGTACAGTAAATGAATATCTGTGTAATGACTCCATCCTGTGCTGAACAACAAACTGTAGTCATCCAACACTGTGATAAGACTGGAAGGTGTGTGGAGGAGAGAGAAGGATTGAGAGATAATCTCTGCTCTTGAGGAGTTTATAACCTCCATGGAGAAACAGAACCAGCACCTAGGAAAGAGCTCCCTGTGCCAAAACAGGGTACTGACTAAAGAAAAGTCTTACCCTGAGGGCTGAGTGCTTTTCAACAAATATTTTTGATAACTGTATTTGAATATAATACATTTCCCTTATAATCCTATGTATTTTATGCATTTAAAAACATTCTTTTGAGAAAGGGTTCATGTGCTTCATCAGATTGCCAGAGGGAACCATGACCCCCAAAATGTGAAAAGACCCTACAGCATCCCTGAGAGCAGGGACTTATCCAGCTTCTGTACTCTAGTTACGCGCACACATGCACATACACACACACACACACACACAATCAATGTTGTGTATATATACATAAGTAGTTTTATAAGTGTATGTATACACATATATAATCACACATATCATATATAGTTTTATATATATAGCTTCACATATCTGTGTATGTCTGTGTATACACACACATATGTATACTCACACAGACATACATATATATGATATATAGTTTTATATATACACATATATATTTATGCATATATATACACATATATACTCACACACATACATATACATATACACACACATAGTTGTAATATACTTTGGCATCTCTGACAGGGAATCATCCATAGATAGATTAGATAGATAAATAGAGAGAGATAGACACATATACATACATATAGATATAGTCATATAGCTATATAATTATGGTTATGACTATAGTATTACATGCACTAGGTGGTTCAGTGGATAGAATGCCAAACTTAGAGTCAGGAAGACCTGAGTTCAAATTTGACCTCAGATACTAGCTGTGTTACCCTAGTCAAGTCACTTATCCTCTTTTTGCCTTAATCCACTAGAGAAGGAAATAGCAAATCACTCCGATAGCTTTGCCAAGATCTTTGCCAACCCATGGATAGTATTGGTGTTCTATAGTCCACAAGGTTACTAAGAGTCAGACATAACTGAATGACTGAATAACATGTATATATTTTTTTAATGTATTCATTTAAAACATTATTCTGAAAGGGGGTCCATTGACTTCATCATCCATGGATCAATAAAAATCAAGAACTCCTGGTCTGTTCTAACCTCCTAATACTTTTTATGGTAACCTTGACAGGGATTCATCCAGCCTCTATACCCTGAGATAGATAGATAGATAGATAGATAGATAGATAGATAGATAGATAGATAGATAGATAGATAGATAGATAGATA
>NW_027187460.1:17455884-17467777 GCF_028583685.1 Petaurus breviceps papuanus | reverse complement strand
ATAGATAGATAGATAGATAGATAGATAGATAGATAGATAGATAGATAATAGATGAGATTGATAAATATATAGATATAATTATGGTTATATTTCTATAAGTATATGTTTACATAAATATTTTATTTCATTAAAAGCATTATTCTGGGGGCAGCTAGGTGGCGCAGTGAATAGAGTACCGGCCCTAGAGTCAGGAGGACCTGAGTTCAAATCCGGCCACAGACACTTAGCACTTATTAGCTGTGTGACCTTGGGCAAGTCACTTAACCCCAATTACCCTCCAGAAAGCAAAAAAAAAAAAAGCATTATTCTGAGAAAAGGACATAGGTTTTACTAGATTGCCAGTGGAGTACACAACACAAAAAAATGGTTAAGATCCCCTTCACTCTAGGAACAATAGGAGTTCCAAAAAGGGAAAGACTCAAGGAGGCTGGAGTAGCCAGGGAAGGCTTCCTGGAAGAGGAAGTCTTCAAGAAGGGTAGCATTTGTATAGATGAAAAAGAGTCATGATGGAGCTCTCATTAAGAGACCTGGGTTCAACTCCTCCCTCAGGCATTTACCAGCTGTATGATCATAGGAAAATCAATGAAACTCTCAGAGCCTTGGTTTTCACATCTGTAGAATGAGGATTACAACATGTGAACTGCCTATTTCATAGGACTATTGTGTAGAAAGGGAGTCATGTGCTAGAGAAACGGAAATTGTAGCAGTCACTCAGTCAGTCACACATTTACTAAGGGTTTATTATAAGCCAGGCACTAGTTTGAGCACTGAGTAGCCACAGCAAGAGCAACAGTTGCTATTTATGTTTTTTTTTGAGGGGGGTGCTGTGGAAGTCAGGGAGAAGGTGCAGACCCTGGTTGGAGAACAAAGTTCTGGCTATGCCTTGACTTGTGACCCTAGAACAGTCCCTCAATGTGCCATGCCACAGGCAATATTTTAAGATTTGGTGGTGAGTCCCAGAGCTGCCATTTTGTGACCTTGGGAAAATAACTCAATTTTTCTTGGTCTAAACTTCCTTCTCCATAAATTGAGGTCAAGGGCTGGATTAGATGATCTCTAACATACTTCTGCCTCTTGATATTGGAGTGAGGAACCTTGAAACTCAGGCAGAAGAGTTCAGAGTTAATGTGGTAGGCAATAGAGAAACATTTAAAAATTCTTGAATAGGTGAGGACATACAAAATCTGTAGAAGATAAGATGCTGGGCACATTTCCCTTCTGCCTTAAATGGCATGTCCCTGTGTAGTGAGGGGATCGTATAGCTTCTCTCCCACTTCACTGATTTTTGTACTATTCTGTCCTCTATTTAACCTCTAAATCTCTTCCACCTAACAAATCCAGCAGCACAGGGTACAGGGAGACTCACCAATAGACTCCCTAATGGCTTCTCCAGTCATAGCAAGTCAAATGCACTTGAAGAAATTCTGTAATTCTCTCCCAACAGGAAAGTTATTCACTTTATTAATGCTACTTTAAGTGAACAGTTGGAAATGTTGTCATTTTGGGATTCAGATTTCAGCAGGCAATAGATTCCCATTGCACAGCTCCTTGTTTTCATGGAACGGGAATGGAGCACAGGACGTCTCCTGTGTTTATCTCCTGCCTCACACTCATTCCTGGAGTATTTCCTTACCTTGCCCCTGTGTCTGGTGAAACACCGAGCCAAGATGTCCTTACTTAGAACTCCACTAGAGCCATTCCAACCTTTTTAGACTTTAACAATTCAGGGAAGCTTTCAGTCAAGTCTCTCAATAGGTATTCCTTTGGCCCACTACTGGGTGCTGAGTACCACATTTGTAACTCTTTAGAAACACAAATAAATGGGAGACACAGTTTCTGATCTAAGGTTTTTACGATTTAGCTGAGAAGAAAGGGCATGGACACATGGACTTAAGAATAATAGTAGATAAAGTTGGGGAGGGAGTGTTACACCGAGAAAAGAACACTGGGTTTGCATTTAGAGGATGGACCAGAGTTCAAAGCCTGGAGGTGTGGGACCTGAAGAAAGTTACATACCATCTCTTGGGCCCAGCCTCCACATCTGGAAAATGAAGAGATTGGATGAATTGATTTTTACAATCTGTTCCAGCTTGAATCTAATGATTCTAGCACCATCTTCCTCCCCCCTGGTTTCCTAAGCTACCGAATAGGGCCATTTAAAAACTATTCCAGAGCTACTTGTCTGGTTTCTTATTCATTCATTTATCCAACTCAAAAGTAGCATCAAATCGTCCCATGTTCTCATTCTACCCAGGCGTCATGCCCACATATCCTCACATGCTCCTTCGCCATCATCCCAGCCTCCTGTCCCTACCATTTTTCAAAGCCAGGGATGTTTGGTTTCATCTTTAATGTTTCATTTATAATTATCCCCCCAGCTCTTTCTTCCCTGAGCTCTATCTCTCCTTCATGCAGAAATGAATAATCATCATAATGGGAAAAAAAAAAAAGCTTACACTTATATACTTTATAATGGAGTATCTCCAACAGTGGGGCAGCCGAGTAGCACAAGGGAAAGAGCACTGGGCTTGGAATCAGGAAGATTCATCTTCCTGAGTTCAAATTAGGACTCTGTATGACCCTGGGCAAGTCACTTAACCCTGTTTACCTCAATTTTCTCATCTGTAAAATGAGCTGGAGAACGAAATAGCAAACCACTCCAGTATCTTTGCCAAGAAAACCCCAAATGGAGTCACAAAGAGTCAGACATGACTGAAACAACTGAACAATAATGAAAGGCTTCTCATGGAAGCAAATTTACTACTCCTAAAAGCATTTTATTATACCTTTAGGCCACCCTAATAATTAGGATGCTTTTCCTTATATCAAATAAAAATCTACTTTCCAATAATTTATACCCAACTATTCTAACCCTACCCCTAGGGGTCAAGCAAAGGAATGAATAAATGAAAAATATATTTATTAAGTACTAACTATGGGCAAAGTACCAAGGATGCAAATAGAAAAGCAAGATACTCCAATCTCTTCTCTATGTGACTTCAAATATTTGAAGAGTTTTATTGTACTCCACCCCCAATTTCCTCTTCCCTAGACAAAACACCCCTTGTTCCTTCTATAAGATAAGGAAGCACCAATCACAATGGTTTGTCTCAAGGATCAAATTAGGTAACATATGTAAAACATTTTGCAAACCTTAAAGTGCTACATAAATATGGTGTTGTTCTTGTATTTCATCCTTCTCATTTTTATGTTCAGTGGAGATCAGATATAAACGGTCCTGGGGCCAATTTTGTTATTGTTGGTCATCATTCCTGTTGCAGCTGTTGTTATCCAACTCATCCTTGCCTGGCACGTTCTTCATTTCCTCTATCGCCCTGGTTACTGTCTTTTGGACTTACTCCAGCTTGGACCCAGTAGTCTAGCTATTACTTGTCTAAGATGGAGTACAGTGGAAACTCACTCTAGATGCAATGCTTTATGAATCCATAACTTTGTTGGTGCGGGTACTGCCTCCCTTTTCTCCAATGCATATCCCAACTCCTCTATAATTCACTAGACTTTTTGTTAGTTTCTTGATCAAAGACCTCATCACCCTATAGGAAAACCAATGATGCATCTCTCCAAACTTACCTGGGATGGTCCTCAGTTAACAGTCATACATACAGCCTGGTGTTCAGCCCTGTTTTTAATATCCCTTCAGCTTGGAAAGCCCTACCAGGGCTACCCAGGGCGGCCAGGTGGCTCAGGAAGTAAGAGCACTGGCCCCAGTGTCGGGATAACCTAGGTCAAATCCGGGCTCTGATACTTAGCACCACACCCAGAAAATAACTGGCCGTGTAACCTTGAGCAAGTTACTTAACCCCAATTGCTTAAAAAAAAAATCTCCAGGCCTTTTCTGCTACTAATAATAATAATGACAACAGAGATAACTGACATTTATGCCATACTTTTAAATCCATAAAGTATTTTATATGTATTACCTCATAATAGTAGTAATAGCTAACATTTAGATAGCATTTTAAGGTTCCCAAAGCCCTCCTTTGCATTCATTATCTTATTAGACTCTTGCAACAACCTTCTAAGGTAGATACTACATTTTCTTTTACATTATTATCTCCATTTTGCAGATATTGAAACTGAGGCTCAGAGAGGTTAAATCATTTATTAGTGTTCAAGCTGGGCTATTAACTCCAGATGCCAAACCCAGTGGTCATTCCACTATAACATGCTTCCTGTCTACTCTACTCCCTGCCCCTGTGCAATTGATCTTTTAAATTGAGGGTGAGACTCTACTGGTATCATTTGACCTACAGTTATAAACCTAAATTTCATCTTTCTTCCAGGATCTAATGAGGCCAGTGGAAACTGGGGCCTGTTGGATCAGGTAGCAGCTCTGAAATGGGTACAGGCTCACATCTCCAGCTTTGGTGGAGATCCCCGTCAAGTGTCTGTAGCAGCAGATCGAGGTGGTGCTGACATCACCAGCATCCACCTTCTGACTACCACTGCTAACTCAAGACTCTTCAAAAGAGCAGTACTGATGGTGAGTACTATTTTTCATCTTTGACCTTAGTCTCAAAGGCTGGTCCTTGGTTTCTCAGGTCCTAAACAAATTTGTTTTAAATTGATGATATGTGTGGGTGGGGTCCTTGGGAAGGAGGAAGATATGAGATGAGAGGGAAAGATGGGTAGTTGTACCCTTGACTTACATGGAGTCTGGTTTTTTGAATTTATTTTATTTTTTAAATTCTTATTTATTTATTTGTTTTTAGTTTTCAACATTCACTTCTATAAGATTTTGAATTCTAAATTTTCTCTTCCCTTTGCTCCCCCCTCCCTAAGATAGTGTGCAATATGATATAATCTATACATGTACAATCATATTAACCATATTTCCATATTAGTCATGTTATAAAGAAGAATTAGAACCAAAGGGGAAAACCACAAGAAAGAAGACTAACGAGAGAGAAAGAGAGAGAGAGAGAGAGAGAGAGAGAGAGAGAGAGAGAGAGAGAGAGAGAGAGAGAGAGAGAGAGAGAGAGAGAGAGAGAGAGAGAGAGAGAGAGAGAGAGAAAGAGAGAATAGTATGCTTCTATCTGCATTCAGACTTTAAGTGGAGTCTGTTAAAGGATGGAGGTGAACTGGCCTTCTAGAAAACGTGATTCAAAGGATGCTTCAGGGCTCTCCTGAAGGCGCATCTTTTTTTTTCCTCACTGCCTGCTCAAGATTCCCACCCTTAACAAAACTCCTTCCTAAAAAAACTTTCTATTTTAACAGCTGAAGTTATAATGCTATCTAGAAGGTGCTCACATACTGAAAACCCAAGACTTCTTAAGGAAGAAGTTTTTAAACTGGGACCTGTGAACTTATATATATATATGTGTGTGTGTGTGTGTGTGTGTGTGTGTATGTATGTGTGCATGTATATATGTGTGTATATGTAAATATATATATATATACTTTGACAACTAAATTTCAATATAATCGGTTTCCTTTGTAATCCTGTGTATTTTATTGCATGCATTTAAAAACACATTTCTGAGAAGAGATCCATAGGCTTCCCCAGACTTCAAAAAGGGTATGACAATAAAAGATTTAAGAACCCTTACCCTAAAGGATTCGTGTAGTGGCCAATATAGTGAAATTGATTGCTGCCATCTCGGAGTAATGTAATGAGGTTTAAAGAAATGTGGTGGGGAAAAGTTCATTAGCACAGCAGGGTAGTTCCTAGCTGAGGTGCTCTGAAGGGGAGGAGGGTATACTATTGGGGGAGTATTAGACTATCAGGGAGATACAGCCAAGCTATCAGTCATGAGAGGACCAGGGACACAGGTTTTCATATTCATTGAAAAAAGAAAGGGTGAAGAGACACTGGATCCAAACATGGCCTGTTTCATGCCACTAGCCTTGATCTTGTCCTTCATAACTTTAATCCTTATTTAGGATACCTAGTTTCAAAATGGTCTGGTTTTTGTTCGTTTAATTCTGTTTTGAGTGGGATTTAATTCTGAAATATGAGTATATTTAGCAAATCTTTAGTAACACCATCAAACTTCTTTTTGCTCTGCATGTAAGAATGGGAGCAGTTGGAGGAGGGAGGAGGAGGGGGTGACATTGTCTTTCTCCCTGGAATGGGGCCCCAGAACCCCACAGAATTACCAAGTTACCAAGTTAGGAGTAGTGGCGAGGAGATAAGGGGGAGGCAGAATAGGCTATGTGCCAAGGAATGGCTTAAAGAACCTTCCATGAAGATAGACTTTCTCTTCTGCCGATATTTTAGTCCCTTGAATGTCTCTAAAATGGAAAGTTCCATTATGAAAGACAGAAACTCTTTCATGGGGGATTTTCTTCTAAGAGAAGTCAGGTTGTATGGCTCCTGCATTAACATAGCTGCTCAAGGAGTGTGTAGAAAGGCAGAGTGTAATAAGTACTCAAACTGGAGTCAGAGAGAACTGTGTTCGAATCCTGCTTTAGCTACTACTAACTGCATGGCCCTGGGCCATTCACTTAACAATCCTAGCTTTTATAAAATGGACTTAATAATAGCCCCTATCTCAAAAGGTTGTTGTAAGGACCAAATATAGGTAGAGAGATAGAAATATACACACACATATGTATATGCATGTGTGTGCATATATGTATTATATGTGTATACATGTGTGTCACTTTGTGAATCTTAAAGTACCATACAAAGGTAAGTTGAGTCCCAGTTGAGTTTTGTTGTTGTTCAGTCATTTCAGTCATGTCTGACTCTTCATAACCCCATTGGGGGTTTTCTTGGCAAAGATACTAGAGTGGTTTGCCATTTCCTTTTCCAACTCATTTTACAGATGAGAAACTGAGGCAAACAGGGTTAAGTGAATGGCCCAGGGTCACACAGCTAGTAGTTGTCTGAGACTGGATTTGAACTCCCTGACTCCAGGCCTGGTTCTATACACTGAGCCACCTAGCACCCTCTCAGTTGAGAAACCTGCTGTCCACATCTCCAGCTTGTGTCCTGGTTGGCCAGAGCTCAATCTTAACGAAACCAACATTGTGAGTTTAATCAAACCTTGAAGCCTGGTTGGGTCTGCTCTGTTCCATTGCCATTGGCCATATTCCAAGTTCTGACCAGCCTTCTTGTAGACTAATGCCCTTGGTTATGAGAGAGTTGGGTGACCTGAGCACAAACTCATCTTCACAAACTACAGAGGCACTTCAAAAATGTCTTGATTGATGGAGAGTAAATCAGTGACACCATGTTTCCCGACATAGTGGTAGAATAAGAAGTAGACTGTATTAAGAGTCAGAGGATGTGAACTTCAGCCTTTAGCTCTATTACTTATGACTCATATGACCTTGGACAAACCATTTCAACCCATCTGTAAAATGGTGACTAAAATGGGGTGAAAATTGGTTTGGATTCAATTTTTTAACCCAGAACACCAAAATAATCTGGAGATAAAGACCTTCAACTGTATAAACACCAGTGCCTTTTATACCCTCAAGCTCTATACGAGGAACTGACAAATTGACTAGGACCATTTGAACACTTCTGCTGTTTTTCCAGCCCCCATTCATCTCCACTCTTTATAAATCAGGCATTCACCAGGACACAGAGGCCTTTCTTTCTAAACTACCATCTGATGAATCAGAAGGAAGGATTTTCTTTTTGAGTCTGCAGGTGGTTGGGGAATTTCATTTAATAATATAATGACAGTGGTGCTTAAAAAGCAATTCAGTCATCTGTTTTATCCATTTAAGAACAGCTATTAATAGATCAGTGCAAGTAGTTATTAAGACAGACATGAAATCATTTATAGCGAAGAGGATGAAAATTATTGAATGTATTAATAGTTCTTAGAAGCCTTTTTCCAGGCAACGGAGTTTTAGAAAAAAGATGAGAATTGGTAGTAAATGAGTAATTGGTATTAAAAATGACCAATTCCTAACTCTTCATGAGGATTTAAGGCCTAAACTGCTGAAGCTTAGTGTTTAGTAGCTACTCATCAAGCAACTTATGTGAAAGTTAAAGCGAATGAAATTCCCACCCCCGTGTCCTAAAATTTGAGGCACAAAGAAGAGGGTGTACTTCAGTTTACCCATATTGCTAACCTGTACTATGGTGAAAATTTCCCAACTCTGAGAGAGCTCCGGTAATGGGATGGTCTGCTTTGGGAGAGAGTGATGTACTTTCCATCACTAGAAACCTTCAAGTGAGGTTCTGATGACCTCTTGTTGACGGATTGCTAAAGAGTACTTTTACTCAGATTCAGGTTGGGCTCTGAGGTCCCTCCTAATTTCGGATACTCAGTGATTCTATGATGTCTTGCTCCCTTGGCATTTACCTCCCCTCAGCTGCCTTGATGTGGAGGTGGAAGCGGTCTTAGTTTTAGTAGTGTGACCTGAGGGATCCAGACAGCAACATTCATCCCCAGAAGTTAATAGAGACTTTTGTTCAGGGGTCTCAAGGGAGATAATGTAAGTAAAGACTTTTGTGATCCTTTAAATTTATGTAGATATCAGCTAGAGAAGCAGATGGCACAGCCTCAATGATAGAAATATCTGGAATTAGCATAATGCTGGGCACATAGTAGGCCCTTAATAAATGCTTATTTTCTGATTGAACTGCTGAGTTTTTAAAGATGATGTTGATACTAACAGTTCAAAGTGCCCACCTCTGATACATACTGTATTGTGACCCTGGGCAAGTCCCTTAACCTCTGGTTGCTCTAGGAACTAAGCAGGAGAGGGAAGGCAATAAAATTAAGAGGGATTAGAAAAGGCTTCCTGGACAAGGTGGGCTTTTAGCTGGGATGTGAAGGAAGCCAGTAGGCAGAGGGGAGGGAGGAGAACATTCCAGACAGGAGAGACAGCTGATGAAAAGTCCCAGAGTCCAGACAAGGAATATCTTGTTCAAGGAAAAGCAAAGAGGTCAGAGTCCCTGGTTCAAATTGCACATGGGGTTTGGGAGGAGGATAAGGGGTAGTTAGATGAGAAAAGGGCAGGAAGAGTTTATGTTTCATCCTGATGTTAGTAGGGAGCCGTTGGAGTTTATTTAGTAAGAGGCTGACATGGTTGGACCTATACTTAAGGAAAATGACCTTGGCAGCTGCATAGCAGCTGTATAGAATCCTGTATATACAATGATCTTTCAGTTTTTGTTTGTGGGTCTCCCTGTTAGGATGTGAGTTCTTTGAGATCAGGACTTGCCTCTTTCCTTTCTTTGTATTGTTAGTACTTAGCATATTACCTGGCATATATTACATTCTTAATATTTGTTGACCAGTTAGCTGACGTTCTCACAGGAGCAACCTCATGAACAGCATCACCAAGAAGTGAGAGGTAGCTGTGACCACTCTAGGCTCGAACACTCAAATACAGACCTCCTTTAGCTGTCTATCGCAGCTTTCAATCACACTATCATGGACGTAGTGAGGACACTGAGCCTTTGGAGTCAGGCAAAAGGAGTTCATACAATTATAGATTTTAGAGCTGTGAGGGATTACCTTCATCCTGCACTCCCTGTCACCAACACCAACCCAAGAAACTGAGTTGCAGCAAGTTACAATGACTTGCCCAAAGACACCTGTTGAGTTAGTGATACAGCTGACACTGGACCCCAGATCTCCTGATTACCAGCCCAGAGCTCTTTCCACTTTACAAGGACGCTAGGAGAAAGAAAGACTGATGTACAAAAAGGGAGTTGGAAGGTAGGTCCAAAGGACCAGCTTTGGCTGATGTCACAGTTTTGCCAAAGTCAAGTCTTGCTTCGTGAACAGGAGAATGATCTTGTTTGGAAGATCACTCTTGTTATCACTTATTTATCTTGCTTTATACTCTACCTATCACCCAAACAGATCTAAGTTAGTCATTCTTACTCTTAGATTCACCTGTATCCTTGAACCCTCTTTGAAAACTTCTCAACTTTGAGATCACCAGAAGTCTTTAGTTCAGCATCAAGTCTAGACCTCCATCTGACAATGCCATTCTGTACATTAAACCATCTGGTTAACAAGATTAAGACAGACTTTTATATCCCATGCCACACTACTGTGACTACCATTCTTGATAAACCAATAGCAGCCTCATTGACACATCCCTAGATAGACAGAGCTGAAAGGAAGCATAAGACATAAAATGATAGAACTGAAAGGGACCTGAGATAGCATCAAGTCCAACTCTTTCCTTTCCCAGCATTGGAAATTTAAGACAAACAAGGTTAGATTGCCTGCCCAAAGTCACATGCTAAGATAATGGCAGGGCCACAATTGTACCTGGAGGTCCCTACTTTCAGCCCACTACTTTTGTTTGGACCTCAGTTCTATTACACTGCCATGACTCTGTCTCTCTGGAAGTATGTTTATATGTTCTCCCATCCTTTTAAAAATCAGCTCCCGAAAAGCTGGAAATCAAGTTCGCCAATTGCCACCCAAGTGTTGTATTGTATGTTTCAAGCATAAAATATTTATTACAACAATTTAAATCAAGAATAAATACATGATTTAGCAATGTGTAATGCTAACATTAGTACCCCCCCCTCTCTCTCTCACACACACACACACACACACACACACACACACACATACACGCCCTCAAGCATTCCGACTGCATGAATCACAAATTGAAACAATACATTAAACTCTATACAAACATCTGGAGTTCTGGAGGGAGGTCTTTTTGCTTGGCAAGAGACGCCAGTGTCCACAATGGTATATTCATTCCCTATAACATGGTTGATTATTTCAAACAGCCTTTGTGCTCTGCACACATATCTATGCCACTGCTGTGATGATCTAAGATCTCAAACATGCCTAGAGTAAGCATTACAGATTTTTGTTATCAGGCTAGAGACAACGTTCACAAATTCTTTCTGTCCCTTTGAAACTGGGAAAAGTGAGTAATGCATTTAACCCACAGTCTTAGCAGCCCCTGGAGAAGAGTTTTTCTGCTCCTCTGACTGCTTGGGTATGCCATAAGGAACTACTTGGACCCTTAACCTTTCCCAAAGCTCTGTTTTTGAGCCATAAGGCTCCCAAACCATTTGAAGGAGCCATCAGATTTGATGGATTTATTCTTTAGCTATTGCTTTATGTCCATTCAGGGCAGATCTGCAGGAATAGAGAAAGGGTCTTTCTTTGTGTGTGTCCCAGAATACTAACCTCAAGGTTTATGGCTAGAAGGGACCTTTCCAATCTACTAGTCCAATCTGCATTTTACAGAAGCTGAGAACCACATTGACTGGGTCACATGGGCAGTCCATGGCAGAGCTGGGATTCAAACCCAGGTCTTCAGGTTCTCAATCCAGTACTTTTTACACAATACCAGTTTCTTAAGACCTTCTTTCATCCAGGTGATTCTTCTATTGATTTTCTTGTACCTTGTTCTCCTGCCCCCTGGGCCTTTCCAAGTTCTGTGGTGAGGGGGATGATTTCAGCAGTCCCCCTCCATTCACCCTCCCTAAACATCTGGTGGTAAAACCAAGAGAGGGTCTGCCCAGTCCTAAAGTCAAGGAGTTCCAAAGCTAGAAAGAGACCCGCACACCCCCTTACACACACTTGATGCCTGAGGAAACTGAGGCTCAGAGAATTAAAGTGACTTGTCCAGAATCACCCAGTGAGCAGAGACAGGGCATCTTCAGTTCATTCCTGATCAAAGCTGAGCCATGTCATGACCTCATAATGTCCAGTGTACCCATGATCTGACTCTGAAGAAGGCTTTACAACAAAGGGCACAGTTAGTGTTGCTGAGCTTCTATATGCTAACTTTTAAAATAATATCGAAGCCAGGAAGTCTTCTTATGGTGTTTGTAAAAAGATCAACTCAATGAAAAAAGTAGAAAACCCAGACCTGCTGGTTCTGGATAATTTTAGTCTGGATCACAAAGTTCAAAGCATTTGTATTGAGAGAGTGTCTTTGTCCAGGCATTCTCTCATCTTTCTTATGCACCCCC